>NW_025276803.1:0-1279 GCF_018294505.1 Triticum aestivum
CAGGGTGGCACTGGTGTCACGTGCTCGTCTCAGCGTCCGTCGTCGCTACCGCGACGACGTCCGCCTTGACTCGCGTTACGCTAAGACAGGGTGGCAATGGTGTCACGTGCTCGTCTCGGTGTCCGTCGTCGCTACCGCGACGACGTCTGCCTCGACTCGCGTTATGCTAAGACAGGGTGGCGCTGGTGTCACCTGCTTGTCTCGGCGTCCGTCGACGCTACCGCGACGACGTCCGCCTCGACTCGCGTTACGCTAAGACAATGAGGCGATGGTGTCACCTGCTCGTCTCGGCGTCCGTCGTTGCTACCGCGACGACGTCCGCCTCGACTCGTGTTATGCTAAGACAGGGAGGCGATGGTGTCACCTGCTCATCTCGGCGTCCGTCGTCGCTACCGCGACGATGTCCGCCTCGACTCGCGTTACGCTAAGATAGGGTGGCAGTACTATCACGTGCTAGTGTCGGCGTCCGTCGTCGCTACCGCGACGACGTCCGCCTCGACTCGCGTTACACTAAGACAGGGTGGCACTGGTGTCACGTGCTCGCCACGGCGGCCATCGTCGGTACCGCGACGACGTCCGCCTAGACTCGCGTTACGCTAAGACAGGGAGGCAGTGGTGTCACGTGCTTGTCTCGGTGTCCGTCGTCCCTACCGCGACGACGTCCGCCTCGACTCGCGTTACGCTAAGACAGGGTGGCACTGGTGTCACGTGCTTGTCTCGGTATCCATCGTCGCTACCGCGACGACGTCTGCCTCGACTCGCGTTATGCGAAGATAGGATGGCACTGGTGTCACGTGCTCGTCTAGGCGTCCGTCGTCGCTACCGCGACGACGTCCGCCTCGACTCGCGTTACGCTAAGACAGGGTGGCACTGGTGTCACGTGCTCGTCTCGGCGTCCGTCGTCGCTACCGCGACGACGTCCGCCTTGACTCGCGTTACGCTAAGACAGGGTGGCAATGGTGTCACGTGCTCGTCGTCTCGGTGGCCGTCGTCGCTACCGCGACGACGTCCGCCTCGACTCGCGTTATGCTAAGACAGGGTGGCGCTGGTGTCACCTGCTTGTCTCGGCGTCCGTCGACGCTACCGCAATGACGTCCGCCTCGACTCGCGTTATGCTAAGACAATGAGGCGATGGTGTCACCTGCTCGTCTCGGCGTCCGTCGTTGCCACCGCGACGACGTCCGCCTCGACTCGCGTTACGCTAAGACAGGGAGGCGATGGTGTCACCTGCTCATCTCGGCGTCCGTCGTCGCTACCGCGACGATGTCCGCCTCGACTC
>NW_025276804.1:0-1279 GCF_018294505.1 Triticum aestivum
TGTCACACCCTAGCTAGTCATGCATTAGAGTGTTGCATCATGTTTACTTTTCATCAGAAACTTGAAATGGGGATGACAGAACCCCCAGTCCCCTCTGAAACCAACTAGGGTTACTGAAATAATTTTTCAATGAACCTGAAATGCCCTTCCAAAATGCCCATCATTTTTGCCTTGGTTCAGAACCTCTGCCAAAAGTGGTGCACATTTTCCTAGGCCATCATAGGGTCTTTGAATTAAATCATAGCTATTTGAATTTGGGCATTTAAAATAATATAAAATATTTAAATGCTCAAATATCTCCAAACTAAAATGTTTCATGTTGGAAATAATCCAACTATGAGCCAGGAGTAGTTTGGTGATTTTTGGAGATGGCTAGGTATTTTAATTAATTCAACAAAGTTGCAGTTATATTAAATAAAACAGAAAACAGAAAATAAATAAAGGGAGAAGCTTACCTGGGCTCCTCCCTGTTCAGCCCAGCCAGCTGGCCGGCCCAGCCAGCAGCCGGCCCAGCCCACCTCCCTCCTCTGTCGTCTTCGTCCCGACAGAGGGAGGGGAGTGTGGCCGGCGCGCGCGCACGGCCACCGCGCCACGCCACCTGCTCGCCTGCTTGCCTGCCCTCCCCTCCTCGCTCGACGCCCTGGACGACGCCACGCCTCTCCCCCCTGCTCCCTCTCACTCTCCCCCGTTTCTCCCTCGCTCTCTCTCGCTCTCTGCCGAAGCACACCGTCGCCGCCGTTCGCCGTAGCCACCGCCTCCGGCCACCCCTCGCTCCCCCGAGTAGCTCAGAAGCTCCGCCTCGACTCCCTCTTCCTCCCCACCGCTCCACGAGTCCCCGGAAGCCCTGCATCGCCGCCACGTCGCCGTTCCCCTCTTCGGACTCCGACCACCGTCGCCGTCAAATTCGTCGTCTCCGACGCGTCCCCGAGCCCGCTTCGACGCCCACTGCAACCGCGGTGAGCCCCCGAGTCGTTTCCCCCTCTTCTCCCCCTCGTTCCCTCACCGTAGCTGCATCTCCACCACGGCCGAACCTCCGCCGTCGCCGAGCTCGCCGTCGACGCAGCTCCGGTGACCATTTGGTCACCCTGGCGAGTCCAACACGTTCGCAAGAACCAGTAGAGCATCCCTAGCGCCTCACTTTGCTCGACTTCGAGCTCCAGCACCACTCCCGTGCACGACCGAACCCCGGCGGCCGCAACCGAGCTCGCCGCCGTCGACTCCGGCCACCCCGACCCCAACGGACTCCGCCAAGAGCCGCGGGTCATCCTCAGCTTCACTC
>NW_025276805.1:0-1279 GCF_018294505.1 Triticum aestivum
GAGCTCCGGCGACGCCCCGTTGCTACAGTGTTCCGGCGCCGCCTCGGTTTCCGTGAGGTTCCAGATCTCAGATCCAACCCCCCCCCCCTGTTGACTTTTGTCCAGAAACCCTAGTTTTTATGCGATGTTTGACTGCTCGTATCTCCGCAATCGTAGATCCGTTTTAGGCGTATGATATATCAAAATCTTCGTCTCGACATGTACATCATTTCGTTCCATTGCATCATTTGCATTTGAGGTCATCTTGATACCCAAAATGCTGTTAGAAGGAGGCTTCGTGAGTTAAATTGCAGATCCGTTAGTTCATCATGCACTTTTGTCATTTTTGCCATGTTTAATTCGTGCATGATATGCCTGTGCCCCTTTGGGATGTATTGTGAAGCATTTTGTCTTCTTTCCAGAGGTGCCACCCATGCATTTTTAGGATGTGTGTGTTGTCTTGTGCAAGCTTGCGAAGAGAGGTACCTGAGATTGCAGATTTCAGGGACTTAGTGTTTTTCACTAAGTCTGGGATATTTTAGTTCATGATGCTATATGTCCAGCTTGTTTCCTAGTGATCCGTGCCTCTTTTGAGGATGATCAGTAAGGGAGTTTTGATATTTATGTCATGCTCTATCCATCCTTGTCTTTGTTTGCATTTGTGGAGTGCTCTAGGTTGACTCATTCGAGCTCAACTTTTGCTTCGTTGTTAATCTGGGCAGATCGTCAACTCGTTTGCGATTTAGCCGATGCTACCGTTAGTGTTCCATACATGCTATGCCTTCGTTCTTGCCATGTGTAGCTAGCACTTTGTGCCTTCTTGCTGGTTATATGATTTCCTTGCCATGACTTGCACCGTAGTGAGTGCATCGAGCTCGTTTACATGCCTTCGTGAGTTAAATTTCAGCATGTCTCAGTTTTCACTAAGTCTGAAAACTGATTGTGTTCGAGCGATGTTCGTGAGCTCGGTAGGGTATTTTGTGAACCCTTTTGGCCCCAGGTCACTTTGGGTGTTTTATTAAGCTTGTTGAATAGCTCCATGCCATGTTCTTACTTGTCATGTTCAGGTTTTCTATCATGTTGTTTTGCTGCTCCGAAGAGAGCATCGTGATCTGAAATTTCAGACTAGTGTTAATTTCACTAAGTCTGAAATCTGTTTTGCATTTGCGTTTTAGCCATGCTTGTTTGAACCTCTTAATGGATGAATTTGCCTATGGCTCAGTGCTAGTGTTTTGTCAACCATCTTGTGTACATCACTGCCATGTATTTTGTTTTCATGTTTGGTGGCTGTAGCATGTTC
>NW_025276806.1:0-1279 GCF_018294505.1 Triticum aestivum
CGCCCCTCCCCCTCTACTGCACAGGAAATTAGCCATGCAAGAAACTGATAACCCACAAGTATAGGGGATCGCAACAGTTTTCAACGGTAGAGTACTCAACCCAAATTTATTGATTCGACACAAGGGGAGCTAAAGAATATTCTCGATTATTAGCAGTTGAGTTGTCAATTCAACCACACCTGGATAACTTAATATCTGCAGAAAAGTATTTAGTAGCAAAGTAGTATGGAAGTAACGGTAACAGTGGCAAAAGTAACAGTAGCAGTTTTGTAGTAATTGTAACAATGCCAACGATAAAGTAACTAAGCAAAGATAAATATGTGAAAAGCTCGTAGGCATTGGATCAGTGATGGATAATTATGTCGGATGCGATTCCTCATGCAATAGTTATAACATAGGGTGACACGGAACTAGCTCCAGTTCATCAATGTAATGTAGGCATGTATTCCGAATATAGTCATACGTGCTTATGGAAAAGAACTTGCATGACATCTTTTGTCCTACCCTCTCGTGGCAGCGGGGCCCTATTGGAAACTAAGGGATATTAAGGCCTCCTTTTAATAGAGTACCGGACCAAAGCATTAACACTTAGTGAATACATGAACTCCTCAAACTACGGTCATCATCGAGAGTGGTCCCGATTATTGTCACTTTGGAGTTGCCGGATCATAACACATAATAGGTGACTATAGACTTGCAAGATAGGATCAAGAACTCACATATATTCATGAAAACATAATAGGTTCAGATTTGAAATCATGGCACTCGGGCCATAGTGACAACCATTAAGCATAGCAAATCATAGAAACATCAATCTCAGAACATAATGGATACTAGGGATCAAACCCTAACAAAACTAACTTGATTACATGGTAAATCTCATCCAACCCATCACCGTCCAGCAAGCCTACGATGGAATTACTCACCCACTGCGGTGAGCATCATGAAATTGGTGATGGAGGATGGTTGAGGATGACGACGGCGACAGATCCCCCTCTCCGGAGCCCCGAACGGACTCTAGATCAGCCCTCCCGAGAGAGTTTAGGGCTTAGCGGCGGCTCCGTATCATAAAACACGATGAATCCTTCTCTCTGATTTTTTTTCTCCCCGAACATGAATATATGGAGTTGGAGTTGAGGTCGGTCGAGCACCAGGGGGCCCACGAGGCAGGGGGCGCGCCCAGGGGGTAGGACGCGCCCCCCACCCTCGTGGACAGGGTGTGGGCCCCCTGGCCTTGATTCTTTCGCCAGTATTTTTTATTAATTCCAAAAGGTTGCTC
>NW_025276807.1:0-1279 GCF_018294505.1 Triticum aestivum
GGTCACTAAAGCAGAACTACCCTAGATACTTCGTAGATGAGAAGGCTGGCAAGGTCGACAGAAGTATATTGGATATACATTATATTAATGTGTACTTTACTAGTACTCCTAGTAGCACCAGGGTATTAGATACCGGTTCGGTTGCTAAGTGTTAGTAACTCAAAATAAAAGCTGCGGAATAAACGGAGACTAGCTAAAGGTGAGATGACGATATCTGTTGGAAGTGTTTCCAAGGTTGATGTGATCAAGCATCGCATGCTCCCTCTACCATCGAGATTGGGGTTAAACCTGAATAATTATTATTTGGTGTTTGCATTGAGCATAGACATGATTGGATCATGTTTATCACAATATGGTTATTCATTAAAGGAGAATAATGGTTACTCTGTCTATTTGAATAATACCTTCAATGGTCTTGCACCTAAAATGAATGGTTTATTGAATCTCGATCGTAGTGATACACATGTTCATGCCAAAAGATATAAGATAGTAATGATAGTACCACATACTTGTGGCACTGCCACTTGAGTCATATTGGTATAAAACGCATGAAGAAGCTCCATGTTGATGGATCTTTGGACTCACTCGTTTTTGAAAAGATTGAGACATGCGAACCATGTCTATTAGTATATATGCATGAAGAAAGTCCATACAGATGGATCATTTGGACTCACTTGATTTGAATCACTTGAGACATGCAAATCATACCACATGGGAAAGATGACTGAAAGGCCTCGTTTTCAGTAAGATGGAACAAGAGAGCAACTTGTTGGAAGTAATACATTTGATGTGTGCAGTCCAATGAGTGCTGAGGCACGCAGTGGATATCGTTATGTTCTTACTTCACAGATGATTTGAGTAGATGCTGAGAATATTTACTTGATGAAACACAAGTCTGAATTATTGAAAGGTTCAAGTAATTTCAGAGTGAAGTTGAAGATCGTCGTGACAAGAGGATAAAATGCCTGTGATATGATCATAGAGATGAATATCTGAGTTACGAGTTTGGCACACAATTAAGAAATTGTGGAAATTGTTTCACGACTAATACCGCCTGGAACACCATATTGTGATGGTGTGTCCGAACATCATAACTGCACCCTATTGGATATGGTGCATACCATGATGTCTCTTATCGAATTACAACTATCGTTTATGGGTTAGGCATTAGAGACAACCGCATTCACTTTAAATAGGGCACCACGCAATTCCGTTGAGACGACACCGTATGAACTATGGTTTAGAGAAACCTAAGCTGTCGTTTCTTAAAAGTTTGGGG
>NW_025276808.1:0-1279 GCF_018294505.1 Triticum aestivum
GGTACAAAAGAAGAACTTTCAGCCCAACAAGTTCAAAAATAACAAGAACAAAACTCAGGGCAAAGGCAAGTTTGATGCAAAGAACGAGCCATCACATTCTACCCACTTCAAGAAGAATTCTCACAAGAAGGGGAAGGGACTTTGCCATGTGTGTGGTGATCCTAATCACCGGGCTCCGAAGTGTCCTAACCGCTTTGAGGAGCACGGACATGATAAGAGTGGCAAGTCCGCTAATGTTGTCATCGGTGATACTGATATGAAGAAATCTGGGTACGGTATTCTTCCTACCATCCTTTCAGTATTTCAATCTCCTGATTGGTTAATTGACACCGGTGCCAATGTACATGTTTGTGCTGACGCCTCTGTGTTTTCTTCTTACCAGGTCACAGGGACTTCTCCCATGTTGATGGGGAACGGGTCACATGCTATCATTCGAGGTGTCGATACGGTCGATCTGAAGTTTACTTCGGGGAAGATCGTGCGTCTGAAGAACGTTCATCATGTGTCGTTTGTCGTGGTTCTAAGTCTGAAAGTAGTGTAGTGGGTACTAAGGGAGAGGCAAGATCCTAGCTATGGAGTAGTTGTTCACGCAAGTGTTTTACGAGTTCAGGCCCTTCTCGGAGGAAGTAACAGCCCTACGTCTCGGTGCCCGGAGGCGGTCGACTGGATTATATACGTGAGAGTTACAGGGGTGCGAACCCTTCTGCCTGTGGAGGGGGGTGGCTTATATAGAGTGCGCCAGGACCCCAGCCAGCCCACGTAGCGGAGGGTTCAATGTACATAAAGGTCAGACGTTACTGGTAACGCCTTACATAAAGTGATATCATGGCCATAAAGACTACTTAATAACAGACCGTTTGGATGTAGAGTGACCCTAGATCTCCTGGTGGTCGAGTGAGTCTTCATGGTCGAGCGTCTTCGAGTCCGTCGAGTGGAATCCTTCCAGGTCGACTGAAAGGTAGTTTCTTCTAGAGATGTCCTTGGGAAGGGTATTTTGGACAGGTCCATGACCCTACCCTAGGTACATGGCTTCATCATTAGCCCCCGAATGGATCGAGGTTTGAGTGAAGAAGGAGTTGAGAATTCTTCCGACCCCTCTTTTTGTGCTATGAGTATGTCTTGTTCTGGATCAATGACCTTAGGTGACGGCACCAACTTCTTTTTCAGTCGCCTTGATCCATTCTTTATATTGGTCGAGTGACTTTTCTATACTTGGAGATCTCCGAGCGACGGATCAGAGGAAGTCTTTAGTCTGACAAGTTGCTCTACTGTTCGCGGA
>NW_025276809.1:0-1279 GCF_018294505.1 Triticum aestivum
CAGATCTCTCACCGCCGGATGCACCTCCTCCAGCCTCTCGCCCGCTCCCTCCACCATATTCACTGGGTGTCGACCAAGAACGGTCGCCTACAAATGTTGTCGTCAACCTTCTCACTACCTCCGGAGGATGGTCGCCGTCAACGTGCCCGCCGCTGCCGTCACTTGACCGCCACCGCATCCTTATCCAGGTGCCGCGCCTTCCAGATCCAGGTGCTGTTTTCGTATTCCCTTCTTTACGATTTCTTTTCTTTTCTTGATAACTTTCATACGTGCGTACCTCCGGTAGGATTCAGCAGAAACTACAAGCATTTTGGCATCCCTCATGTGCTGGGTACTGGTGGAAGCAATGGCTCTACACACATTTGTTTTGAATAGGCCAAGCCGTCAAGGTAGTTGACTTCTCTGCAAGAGATTGTATTAGAACTAGAGCCACAACTGCATTTAGAAAGGTTGTGAGAGATCTTTTTCTTTCATCTTCCAGGTTTACAAGACTTCTCAGAAACATCACTTCTTACGACGAAGAAAGCAGAGTTAAGCTATTGACATTTGACAGTCAAGGTAATGGATAGTACGGCATGCTTGTTATCATTTAATATTTCACCAATTTCCGAAAATATAGGCTATGCATGTCTTGTTTTCTTGTCCTGTATCATGCCTTACAATATTTGGATGTTGTGTATTAACATGTAAATGGAATTTGTAATTATTGAGTAAGCTGTAATTACTGTAAACCATCTTTTGTCTTGCATTGCGACACCTAGTGCATCTGATTTTTAATTGTGCTTTCGCCCTTGTTCCAAAGTTTATCATGAGTAATTTTATGTCATGGTTTCTCCTATATATTACAGTACCACTAGTATGCTCAAGATCATCTGGTATGTTTTGAGCCAATAACTACTATGTTTGTTCAGTCTGAATGTTACTCTGCATTCTATTTTCTTCTTATGATTTACAGTAACAGTTTGCTCTCTAACTTGTTTATCCATCCCTTTTGATTTTAGTCTCTTTCATTATGTTAGGATTTAGGACGAATTAGAAAACATCATCAGTGCAAAATAGAGGTTAAAGCAGGAGGTTGAGGTGGGCACTCCATGCCAACAAATTGAATAATATTCTTCCAAATGAAGTGGTACTATTCCCCTCCATATTTTGTTGTTGTACGCACATGAACCTAGAAATTAAATATTGGTGGGCATCTATTTGAGGTCTGATTTTTCTAGTTTGCAGTTCGTCTTGATTAGGAACAAAATTCTAGATTCTGGATCTATGGGATATGCCG
>NW_025276810.1:0-1279 GCF_018294505.1 Triticum aestivum
GCACTGTTCGTCGACTATCTTCGGCTTCAGATTGAAAACCTTGAGCCGTGGGCCAAGGTGTGGCGGGATGCAGAGCAGAGCCTCACACACGAATATGTACACTGATACGTAGAGGAAGGAATTTGGGGCTAGATCATCGAAATCTAGCCAGTAGTAGAACATGAGGCCTCGGGCGAAGGGATGGAGGGGAAACCCTAGCCCTCAGAGGAAATGGGGGACGAACACAACCCTCTCGCTGGGCCTCGGAGTAGGGACAACCTGGTCCTTATCTAGAAGCCTATGCGCGATATCCGCGGACAGATAGCCCGCGCTCCGAAGATCCTTAACGGCCTTTTTGGTGACAGAGGAGGCCTCCCATTTGCCCTTGGAGTCGGACCTAGCCATTGCTGGGGAGGGTGGAGACAGGAAAGATCGGAGTTTTGGGGTGCTAGAGCTTGGAGATTGGAAAGCAGAAGCTAGAGGAAGGCATGGGGAAAAATGAGGGATCTTTGTCGTCTTATAGACGGTGAAAATGCCAACCGTCCCCCTCTCAAGCCATAAACCTCTCCTGTTCCCAACGAGATCGTGCATAAGGCGCGGCTGGGTTACCCAAATCTCATTGATGAGAATCACGTAATGAGAGGGCGCGATATATGCTTTTGACAAGATGTGCCAATGGAGGCTCGACCTTGAAACACGAAACGGGAGGCGTGAAAATGGTTTGAAATATTGAAGAGTCAAGTGTGACGCTTCGCCGAATAAAGTTGTCAGTAAAAGACACTGTTCCTGTTTTGACATCTTGCCTTCATGGCTAAGGGTTGTATTGATTATGCAGAGCCGGACACAGTTCCTTTATAAGGGAAGCTAACTTACAATATTTAGGAGAAGGAACCCGACTTGCAATGGCGAAGACAATCCGCGTGCCGAACACATCATCATCAAAGACTGGTTCATGGGCTACTGAGGGAGTCCTGGATTAGGGGGTCCTCGGGTATCCTGTCTATTTGATATGGGCCGGACTGATGGGCCATAAAGATAAAGCAGAAGACCATCCCCCGTGTCTGGGTAGGACTCCTATGTGCGTGGACGGCAAGATTGGTGTCCGGATATTCTATTTCCTTTCCTTGTAAACCGGCTCTGTACAACCCTAGCCCCCTCCAGTGTATATATAAACCGGAGGGTTTAGTCCGTAGGGGTTATCAGAATAATCATAGGGTAGACAACTAGGGTTTAGTCATTATGATCTCGAGGTAGATCAACTCTTGTAACCCCTATACTCATCGAATACAATCAAGCAGGA
>NW_025276811.1:0-1279 GCF_018294505.1 Triticum aestivum
GGATACTTAATAAAACACACCCTTCCAAGTTCCACAGACAACCCGGTGATCGCTTTTCCGCAGGGCGACGAGGAGAGGATTGCCGGGTAGGATTATGCTATGCGATGCTACTGGAGATGCTGCTTGGAGATGCTACTTGGAGATGCTACTTGGAGGACTACAATCTACTCTCTTCTATATGCTGCAAGACGGAGGCTACCAGAAGCGTAGTCTTCGACAGGATTAGCTATCCCCCTCTTATTCTGGCATTCTGCAGTTCAGTCCACCGATATGGCCTCCCTACACATATACCCATGCATATGTAGTGTAGTTCCTTGCTTGCGAGTACTTTGGATGAGTACTCACGGTTGCTTTTCTCCCTCTTTTCCCCTTTCCCTTCTACCTGGTTGTCGCAACCAGATGCTGGAGGCCTGGAGCCAGACGCCACCGTCGACGACGTCTACTACCCCAGAGGTGCCTACTACTACGTGCAGGCCGCTGACGACATCCAGGAGTAGTTAGGAGGATCCCAGGCAGGAGGCCTGCGCCTCTTTCGATCTGTATCCCAGTTTGTGCTAGCCTTCTTAAGGCAAACTTGTTTAACTTATGTCTGTACTCAGATATTGTTGCTTCCGCTGACTCGTCTATGATCGAGCACTTGTATTCGAGCCCTCGAGGCCCCTGGCTTGTATTATGATGCTTGTATGACTTATTTTATTTGTAGAGTTGTGTTGTGATATCTTCCCGTGAGTCCCTGATCTTGATCGTACACATTTGCGTGCATGATTAGTGTACGATTGAATCGGGGGCGTCACAAGTTGGTATCAGAGCCAATTGCCTGTAGGAATCCCCTTTCCAACTCCTTGGCCGAAGTTGAGTCTAGCCATTGCAAAACTTTTACTAACTTGGCTGTGTGCCTTACGGGCCCACGTCGCCATTGGGTGGTACTAGGATCTTTTACTCCTCGACCTTTACTCTGGGACTCTGAACTCTCTTCTACTCGGGTTAAACGATTTTTACTAAAATCTGACTTTAGGTTCTCGAAAATACTTTCTCCCGGAGAGCCCCTTCAGTCCAGGTGATCGCCGGCTGCACCAGAAGATTTCGAAGTTACTCGCCGAAACTCGTTTGAGACTTTGTGCCCGCTGCTTTTGCAATTCCCTACCATCGAAATATCCCTATGGGTAAATACATACACTTGACGTTCTTACTTTTATTCCCAGTTGATCTTGTTATTACAAGATACCCCGAAATTCTCTCTATTGATCCGAGAATATCTTGTGCTTACTGTCTTGCAATT
>NW_025276812.1:0-1279 GCF_018294505.1 Triticum aestivum
ACGCGTCGGGTCTACACGGAGTGGATGTAGCTGTGGGTTTGGCCCGGATGTTGCTCCAAAGTGTTCCTCTGGGCCGACCTAACACAACCGGGTGGAGAGGTCCACTGGTCAAAGCCCGTCCGTGCAAAGTCAAAGGGCTAGATCCCGTGGTCAAACGCTACAGGGTTAGCCGGGACGGGGGCCCTGGGGGGTAACAATGCCACCGGAGCGTCGTACCGGGCCCTCATACATGCGGGGTGGTGTTGTGGCATGTCCGAAGAGGCGGCACGCGTCTCCGGGTTGTGGCCCCCCTCACGGACGGCAATGAAACGGTAGTAGACGTTCTGCGGTAACGATGCAGCGTGAATATTATTAAATACTTGGAGCGCGATAAAATCATGAGTTTTTTACACAACGTGGGCACATGTGCTATAGGACTGATGGTAATTTTTCATAATTTTTTGTGATGGAGAAGTATCTGAACACTTCCCTCTACGCGGATTGCTCTTCGCACGTCCATGACTGTGGCCGGCGGCCTCCGGGGGCTAGCATACCGTCAAATCTTGCGTAGGCGGCCTCTCACAAATCTGGAAGTGTTGAGGCGGTTGCAAACGCCCAGCACGCGTCTCCGGGGTGTGCCCCCCCACTCACGGACGCCGCCACCGCCGGCACCTGGAGGGGGGAAACGAACGCGTCGGGTCTACACGGAGTGGATGTAGCTGTGGGTTTGGCCCGGATGTTGCTCCAAAGTGTTCCTCTGGGCCGACCTAACACAACCGGGTGGAGAGGTCCACTGGTCAAAGCCCGTCCGTGCAAAGTCAAAGGGCTAGATCCCGTGGTCAAACGCTACAGGGTTAGCCGGGACGGGGGCCCTAGGGGGTAACAATGCCACCGGAGCGTCGTACCGGGCCCTCATACATGCGGGGTGGTGTTGTGGCATGTCCGAAGAGGCGGCACGCGTCTCCGGGTTGTGGCCCCCCTCACGGACGGCAATGAAACGGTAGTAGACGTTCTGCGGTAACGATGCAGCGTGAATATTATTAAATACTTGGAGCGCGATAAAATCATGAGTTTTTTACACAACGTGGGCACATGTGCTATAGGACTGATGGTAATTTTTCATAATTTTTTGTGATGGAGAAGTATCTGAACACTTCCCTCTACGCGGATTGCTCTTCGCACGTCTACGACTGTGGCCGGCGGCCTCCGGGGGCTAGCATACCGTCAAATCTTGCGTAGGCGGCCTCTCACAAATCTGGAAGTGTTGAGGCAGTTGCAAACGCCCAGCACGCGTCTCCGG
>NW_025276813.1:0-1279 GCF_018294505.1 Triticum aestivum
ATGATGATGATGATGATGATGATGATGAGGCGAAGCAGGACACAGAAAGTCGTCGCAAAGGCAAAAAGGCCAAGAAGACCGGAAATGACTACCCTCCCGCGTGCTTCACTCTAAGTCAGGAGGAGATCGAGCAGTTTTTCACCTGCCTCCTAGGAGTAAAACTTCCTTACGGTTACGCGGGGAAGATAAGCAGATACCTAGACCCAGCGAAGCAGAAGTTCAGCGGGATGAAGTCTCACGACTGTCACGTGCTGATGATGCAGATACTTCCAGTTGCAATCCGTGGGATCATGGACGTGCACGTCCGTGAAACGCTATTTGGCCTATGCAACTTCTTCGACGTCATCTCTCGGAAGTCGATTGGCGTGAGGCAACTCAGAAGGCTACAGGAAGAGATCGTGGTGATACTATGCGAGCTTGAGATGTACTTCCCGCCCGCATTCTTCGACGTTATGGTGCATCTGCTGGTCCATATAGTGGAGGATATCATCCAACTCGGGCCGACGTTCCTGCACAGCATGATGCCGTTCGAAAGGATGAATGGTGTCATCAAAGGATACGTTCGCAACATGTAACGTCCAGAAGGAAGCATAGCCAGGGGCTTTCTGACCGAAGAGTGCATCTCCTACTGCACGAATTATCTAGGCATCGAGAACCCCGTTGGTCTGCCCGTCAACATGCACCTCGGCAGGCTCGCTGGATGGGGTCACCGTGAGGGTCGCCGCGAAATGCATGTCGACTTCGAGGGTCGACTCGCCGACTTTGAAAGAGCAAACCTAGTCGCGCTACAACACATAGACGTGGTCGATCCTTGGGTGGTAGAGCACAAAACGTTTATTAAAAAGACGTACAATGACCGAGGCCAACAGAGGACGGACGGAGATACACTCAAAGAGCACAACTCATGTTTCACGCGTTGGTTCAAGCATAAGCTTCTGTCGTACCCTTTACATGAGGATTCTTCCGCGGAAGAACAACTCATATTCGCCTTGTCACAGGGCGTCGAGCACAACCTGATGACCTATGAGGCGTACGATATCAACGGCTACACATTCTACACCGAGGCCAAGGACATGAAGAGCGATGGTTATCAGAACTCCGGGGTAACGATGGAATCCTACACCGGTAACGACAAGGACAGATACTACGGAAGGATCAAGGAGATCTGGGAGCTGAGCTACGCTGGAGAGAAGGTCCCGATGTTCCGTGTCAGATGGGCCAAGAACGTCATAAAAGAAGACCGGTATTTCACCACCATGGTTATACCCGAAGCCAAATC
>NW_025276814.1:0-1279 GCF_018294505.1 Triticum aestivum
CCCACCTGTCTCCTAGGTGGTCTCAACCTGCCCTGTCGCTCCGCCACAAAAGATCCACACAGAGGGCCGTCGGGACAAAGGTCCTTTCAGCCCCCAATCCGTGAATCACTCGCGGGTACTCTTCGAGCTGACCCGACTTTAGTCACCATCTGTATAGTATGTATGTATGTATAATATATACCCGTGATCACCTCCCAGGTGATCACGGCCCGATAGTATAGCAAGGCAGACTGACATGAATGTAGGGCCAATGATGATAAACTAGCATCCTATACTAAGCATTTAGGATTGCAGGTAAGGTATCAACAGGTGTAGCAACAATGTCAGGCTATGCATCAGAATAGGATCAACGGAAAGCAGTAACATGCTACACTACTCTAATGCAAGCAGTATAGAGAAGAATAGGCGATATCTGGTGATCAAGGGGGGGGGCTTGCCTGGTTGCTCTGGCAAGAGAGAGGGGTCGTCAACTCCGTAGTCGAACTGGGCAGCAACAGCGTCGGTCTCGTAGTCTACCGGAGAGAAGAGGGGGAAGAAACAATGAATACCAAGTAAACAGATGCATATCGATGCATGACATGTCAAGAAGCGATGCTAGGCGTGCCCTAACATGGTATAAGGTGGTACTGGTCAAGGGGGAATCATCCGGGAAAGTATTCCCGGTGTTTCGTGTTTTCGGGCAGAGGAGCCGGAGGGGGAAAGTTGCGGGTTCGATAGGTTAGGGGGGTGTGGTGGACGAACGGACTGCGTATCCGGAATCGTCTCGTCGTTCTGAGCAACTTTCATGTATAAATTATTTTAATCCGAGTTACGGTTTATTTTATATGATTTTCTAAAGTTTTACCAATATTCTGAAATTATTTTTAATTCGAAATTAATTGGAAAAATGCTATGTGCACCCAGCACAGGGTACACAGAAGTGTACCCAGGGGATGACAGGTGGGCCAAGGGGGACCCAGTTGACCCAGTCAACATTGACCGTTCAACAGATGAATAGTACAGGGGGGTCCCACATGTAAGTGTCCTAATGACTTATGAAATGGTTTTCCTTTAATCTAAAATAAGGGGGAGCCACATGTCATTGGTTGTACACTTTAACAGAGGGATTTGGTGAGCTGTTTTATCTAAGGGGCCCACTAGTTAGTATGTAATTAGCAGGGGGTAGCCTAATCAGAGGGGGGGTTTGCCCCTAAGCTAAACAGGGGTCGGCCGGGCACGCACGGGCGCTGGAGTGTGTCGGCGGCCTCGGCCACAACCAGCAGCGGCGGCGGCCTCCGGC
>NW_025276815.1:0-1279 GCF_018294505.1 Triticum aestivum
GGTGCCCGGGTGTTTGAAATTCATTCTCATTTCTTGTATGGGACCTAAGCATGCACCCAAGGACACATATTTGATTTTTCAACCAATTTATATGCACTGGAGCATGTGCATGTAGTTCAAATTTGAAGTATGCACATAAAATGCATTGAAAACTCAATTAGTGCATAAAAATGTCCAAACGAACCCCAAAAAATTTGTACCACAACATGTTGATGCCGCACCATGATAGCATGCCAAGTTTCATGAATTTCAGACGAGTTTTGGATTTACTAGAATTTAAAAACGAGGCATCTCAATGTTTTGCCAGCAATCAACGGTGCCCCGGTGTTTGAAATTCATTCCCATATCTTGCATGGGACCTAAGCATGCACCCAAGGACATAGATTTGATTTTTCAACCAATTTATATGCACTGGAGCATGTGCATGTAGTTCAAATTTTAATTATGCGCATAAAATGCATTGAAAACTCAGTTAATGAATAAAAATGTCCAAACGAACCCCAAAAAATCACAAAAAATCACACAAAACTTCTGTTGTTCTATGTTGACACGAGAATAAATTTGAAAGCAATAAGAGGTAATGGATATCGTTTCGTCCACAAAGATGGGACGTTCCCTACCGAAAACTATCATGCTTGTTGTGAGAAGCTCCGGTTTGTGAGAAGCATATACCCAAACCTGCCCCAAATGGGACAAAATTTGTACCACGGGATGTTGATGCCGCTCCATGATAGCATGCCAAGTTTCATGAATTTCAGACGAGTTTTGGATTTACTAGAATTTAGAAACCAGGCATCTCAATGTTTTGCCGGCAATCAATGGTGCCCCGGTGTTTGAAATTCATTCCCATTTCTTGCATGGGACCTAAGCATGCACCCAAGGACACAAATTTTATTTCAACCAATTTATATGCACTGGAGCATGTGCAGGTAGTTCAAATTTTAATTATGCACATAAAATGCATTGAAAACTCAGTTAATGCATAAAAATGTCCAAACGAACCCCGAAAAATCACAAAAAATCACACAACACTCCTGTTGTTCTATGTTGACAAGAGAAATTTTTTTGAAAGCAATAAGAGGCAATGGATATCGTTTCTTCCACAAAGGTGGGACATTCCCTACCGAAAAACATCATGCTTGTTGTGAGAAGCTCCGGTTTGTGAGAAGCATATACCCAAACTTTCCCCAAATGGCACAAAATTTGTACCACGACATGTTGATGCCACTCCATGAAAGCATGCCAAGTTTCATGAATTCCAGACGAGTTTTGGATTTAC
>NW_025276816.1:0-1279 GCF_018294505.1 Triticum aestivum
GCTCCTCTCCTCCTCTGGCTCTCTCGCGCGCAGCCACCGAACACACCCGCCGCCGCCGACGAGCTTCCCCGTGGCCACCGGCCACCCCTAGCCTTGCCGATGCACCCAGGAGCTCCGCCTCGACCCCCTCCTTCCTCCCCACCGACCCACGGCCCTCCGGAAGCCCTGCAACGCCGTCACCATCGTTGTTCCGTCGCCGGCCACCGAAGCTCCCCTCCGTCGATTCGCCGGACCCCGTGCCTCCCCTGCCTCGCCAGCAGCACCAGAAGAACCGCGGTGAGCCCTCGACCCGATTCCCCCTCTCCCCGTGCCCCACCTCCCTCTCTAGCTAGCCCCACCACTTTGCCCGAGAATCTCTCGCCGCCGGCAGCTCCGGCCACCCCAGCTGCTGTCACTTGCCTCTTTAGATGCGCCTTTCCCCCAGGAACCCGTAGGAGCAAACCGCACGACAAATGGTGCTCCGTAGCGAGCGCACGGTGCACCTCCGCTGTCGGCCGTGGTCGTCGCCGGCGACACTCCAGCGACTGCCGACGTGGCACGCCTAATTAGCACTAATGACGCCTAAACACCCCCCACAGCCACTGATAGTGGGCCCCGTAGTGGGTCAAAGCCCGGGTCAACGCGGGATTAGCCCCTGTGTCACTGACGTGTGGACCCCACACGTCAGGTTTGACCTGGACCGCCCGTTGACCTGCTGAGGTCAGCATGAGGTCATGCTGACGCCATTATTCATTTTCTGGAATTATTTTATTTCTAAATATTCAGGAAATTCCAGAAAATGCCTAAAACTTCAATAAATCATAGAAAATTAACCGTAACTCCAAATTTAATAAATTATATATGAAAAATTATCAGAAAAATTCAAGGAATCCATCTGTACCATTTTCATGCATGTTAGAACAACTTATCACTACTGTTTAGGGCAAATGAATTAAAGGGCATTTAAATAATCACATATGGAGTTTGAATTTGAATTTTGTATTCAAACCAACTTCATTTAACTTGTTGCTAGATGCATTAGCCCAAAACACATTCATTTTGCTATGTCATGATCATGCATCATATTGTGCATTGCATTGATTGTGTTTCCTTCTGTGTTGCCGGTATTTGTCCCCTCTCGATAGACGTGATACCGAGGATGTGATCGTTGACACTGATGAAGACTCAATGTTATCTTCAGAAGTGCCAGGCAAGCAAAACCCCCTTGTTCATTCCGATAAAATCCCACTCTCTCGCTCCTGCTCTCTTTTACTGCATTAGGACAACAACGACATATTTG
>NW_025276817.1:0-1279 GCF_018294505.1 Triticum aestivum
GGGGAGCGCCACCCATTTGGTGCCCCTGGGAGCGGTGATATAAAACCACTCCCGTTGCCACAAACCAAGCTCCCCTTGAAAAGAGCCCTCGGGACACGGAGCATCAGCACATTTGCTTATGACCGCCCCTCCGCACTCTGCTTGTTGCCCCCTGATCATCTTTGACTCCACCTTGAAGGTCTTGAGCCACAATCCAAAGTGAGGGGTAATATGGAGGAAGGCCTCACATACGACAATGAATGACGAGATATGGAGGATGGACTCCGGATTCAAGTCATGGAAATCCAGCCCATGATAAAACATGAGCCCCCGCACAAAGGGATCCGTCGGGAAGCCTAAACCCCGAAGGAAGTGAGACACGAACACCACGTTCTCGCCGGGCTCGGGAGTGGGAATGACCTGCCCTGGAGCAGGCAGCCTATGCGAGATCTCGCCGGTTAGATACCTGGCGTCTCGCAGCTTTAGCACATCTTCTTCTGTGACGGAGTAAGACATCCATCGGCCGTGCTGGTCGGAGCCGGACATCATCGAAGGTCGGAAGCGCCTAAATCTAAAGCTTTGGGTGTTAGAACTCGAAGCGCGAGGCGAACTCGATGGAGGGTGTAAAAAGAAGAGGGCCTTGGTCTCATTATAAATAGGTCGAATACTAAGAGCCCACCCCGTGGTCGATTAGGACTCGCCTTTGATAGAGGAGGCGTGCCGACGGGCACGGTTGGCTTACCCACGTCCGTATTGATGGAAATCCCGGAATAAGGGGGCACGATCTATGCTTTGATAAGACGTGCCAAGGAAACCGCCTCGCTAAACGCGCTGAGGTGGAACAGCAAAAAACAATTCATATAAAGACCTGGCCGCGGTGTGATGTCACGCCGCGGAATACGTCAGCAGATCTGTGCAAAAGTTATTCTCTTTACGGTGGTATGTGGAACTTGTTTTGCAGAGCCGGACACTATCCTTGTGTTCAAAACCTTCTATGAAGTATTCGGAGGAGGAACCCGCCTTGCAATGCCGAAGACAATATGCGCGCCGGACTCGTCGTCATTGAAGCCTGGTTCAGGGGCTACTGAGGGAGTCCTGGACTAGGGGGTGTCCGGATAGCCGAACTATCGTCACGGCCGGACTCCAAGACTATGAAGATACAAGATTGAAGACTTCGTCCCGTGTCCGGATGGGACTTTCCTTGGCGTGGAAGCCAATCTTGGCGATACGGATATGTAGATCTCCTACCATTGTAACCGACTCTGTGTAACCCTAACCTATCCGGTGTCTATATAAACCG
>NW_025276818.1:0-1279 GCF_018294505.1 Triticum aestivum
AAAGGTGGATGCGGCGATTGGGGGGCATTCCTAATAGAGGAAGCGGGAACGTTAACCTCGCTCCCAAACTGGCAATTGCCCCGAATGTGGCCCAAACGCCTACAACCACTGCAACGGATCCTACTGGTGCACTTGGGCCAAAGATGGCCCGAGGAAGGGCAACAAACATAGAAATTAGCCTGAGAGCCATGGGCTTGAGAAACACGGTTTGCGGGCCTAGAAGTTTGAATAGCCCTCGATCCCACCCTACCAAGAGCGGTGTTATTGGGAAAAGTTAATGTCAGATTTGAAGCATGCCTTGTCTGCAGTAAATGCTTTAAAGCAGGAAGAACAGGCGGATTATGCGCTTCAGGGGTAGGATCATCGAAAGAAAAGACACGCGGAGACTGAACTGCAGCTGCATATGATCTGCGATCGCTAGAACAATCAATAAGAGTCCATTCTTTGTCCAATTCTTGCATATACAGATTGTATTCCTTGTGCAAATCTGGACCGCCGTGACCCCAAAGGAAAAAACCCACATTGAAGAGATCATTCACATAATTTCCCCCTTTGATGATTGCGAAACCCACCTCCTTAGAGGAAATACTGAACATGAAAGACCAATTCTGAAGTCAGGTGACTTTGAAACAGGAGGCATGTCCGCCAAAGCAAGATTCAAGAATGAGACTGACCGATTCATTGTTGATACGTAGTTTGGATCTGCAGATCTCCACAACAAGGAAGAATTCCCAATTACTGCCGCCCTCAATGTGGTTGACGGGCATTTCATATTGCTTCCAGATTTAGGCCTCAAAAGCCAAACGTGGCTCAAATTTGAGATCTGAAAGGGCCATGGAGAAGGAGGTTGAAGGAGCTCGAGAGAAGCTGGTGGTTGGCCAACAGCGCCGGAGGGGCCACTCGGGAGAGTGGTGGCCACCGCGGCCGGAGCGGCGAGCGGTGCGGGGGGAGGGGCTCACATCTTTCATGTAAATCCATGGATATCCATCCTACACACCAATGTCGCACGTAAATAACAATACATAGGTCTTGTTACATAAAATTTATTTAAGTGCACAACTCAAACATTAGCTCCTTGGTTTCCATTGTGGGTCCACATATGCTCCACAAGACATTGAGTAGCTGCGCGTGCACCTGATGATCTTGAAGATTCTGATGCACCTGCAGAAAGTTCACAAGTTGAGCTGCATCTTGATCTTCCGGGATTTCAACTTGTTCTCAAGGTGTTTCAAAATAATTTGGAACCGTCGCCAAGTGAGTGTGGGCGATAGGGGGGGGG
>NW_025276819.1:0-1279 GCF_018294505.1 Triticum aestivum
AAAATGATAATAATTAAAATACATGCACTCATCACCAAGCAAAGTGAATGATCATATAGAGATAAAAGGATAATGTCATCCAACAAGTATTAATGTAGCATATGATCAAACACATGATCATCCAAGTATCACACAGGCATAAAGTATATCAAACAAGAAAAAAAAGTTCAACCACCAAAACAAGAGAGAATAGAAACAAACACTCTCTCTCGAAGCCTATGATCTATACATTTTTCTCCCCCTTTGGCAACAAGTTACCAAAAAGTTCATAGAAAATGCATAGTACTAAATTGACTCTCAGGCTTGGTCTTGATGTGGTGGTCTAGAAATGACTCCAAGGACGAAGGCATCAGTTGATGAAGTTGGAGCTGGTGGAGTAGGTACTAGATCTGGTGGCACTGAAGCTATAGCTGGTGCAGATGAAGTTGCTCTTGTGTCTGTCACTGGCACTGCAGCTGATCTCTGAGCTCTAGGCACTCTAGCAAATGCCTCAGTAGTTGTCTTGCCCTTCCTCTCATGCATGTCATCTCGGAGTTGCTCAACAACAGATTGGATCTCAGTAACTTTCACATCCAAGTCATAGAACTTCTGCTCCATGATCCTCTCCAGGCTCTCCTGGTTTTGAGTCAAGGTGGCCAACCCCTTCTCAATCCTCAGAGTGGAGGCAATCAAGTAGCCAAGCTGATCTTGCTTTCTCTTCATGAAGTACTCAGATGCCTCATCAATGGTTGGCATCTTGGCAGCCTTTTCAGTCATTGCCTTCTCCTTCTTTGCTTGTGCTTGCACAGAAGATGGTTCATCTTCATCCATAACCACTGTGTTATCCTCAAAATATGGATAGATAGGCATGTGTCCTTTGTCCAATAGGTATATGCCAGTGCCCATCTTGGACTTAATTAGCTCCTGGATCTGTGGGGCATACCCACAACTTCTCTTCTGGTCAGCAGCTGTCCTCTTGATAGTTTCCACTATGAGGCTCATGACCTTGAACTTTTGAGGCACATCAAATATGTGAAGCATATTGATAGCATGGCCTCTGATCATATTGTGATCTCCTGACTTAGGCAAAAGAGTGTGCCTGAGGATCCAGTTGATGGTTGGCAATCCTGACAGAAGGTAATGTACTGATCCAAACTTGTGTGTTTCAACAGTAGCATCTGGGATCTCCTTGTACATATGTGCCATAGAGTTGTGATCCATCTTCTTCTTGGCATAGACATCCAAGTCATCATATTTCTCCTTAGGTGCACTGATCAGATTATCCCATTCTTCAATAGTT
>NW_025276820.1:0-1279 GCF_018294505.1 Triticum aestivum
TGAGTAATAGTCCACGAAACGGGCCAGAATCGGCCAAAATCGCGAGTGTTGTCGACGGACACGTAAACGCACCCAGGGGATCGTCAATCGTGGAAATAGCTCTGGGACCCCAAAATGGTGAGCAATAGTCCATGAATCGGGCCAGAATCAGCCCAAACTGTGATTGTTTATGACAGACACGTAAGCGCACCTTAGGGTTCAACAACCTTGGAAATCGCTTTCAGACCCCAAAACGGTGAGCAATAGTCCACGAAACGGGCCAGAATCGGCCATAATTCCGAGAGTTGACGACGGACACGTAAACGCACCCCGGGGATCGTTAATCGTGGAAATAGCTCTGGGACCCCAAAATGGTGAGTAATAGACCATGAAAGAGCCCAGAATCGAACAAAACTAGGATTGCTGGTGAACGACACGTAAACGCACCCCGGGGTGCGTCAATCGTGGAAATCCCTCCGGGACCCCAAAACAATGAGTAATAGTCCATGAAACGGGGCAGAGTCGGCCAAAACTGTGAGTGTTGATGACCGACACATAAATACACCCCAGGGATCGTCAATCGTGGAATCGCTCTAGGACCCCAAAACGGTGAGTAATAGTGCACGAAATGAGCCAGAATTGGCCCAAATTGTGAGTGTTGATAACCGACACGTAAACGCACCCTTGGGTTCGTCAGTTGTGGAAATCACTTCGGGGCCCCAAAACTGAGTAATAGTCCATGAAACGAGCCAGAATCGGCCGAAACTACGAGTGTTGATTACCGACACGCAAACGCACCCCAGGGTTCGTCAATCGTGGAAATCACTCCCGGACCCCAAAACAGTGAGTAATAGTCCAAGAAATGGGCCAGAATCGGCCAAAACGGCGAGTGTTGATGACCGACACGTAAGCGCACCTTGTGGTTCAACAACAATGGAAATCGCTTTGGGACCGCAAAACAGTGAGTAATAGTCCAAGAATCAGGCCAGAATCAGCTCAAACTACGATTGTTGATGACTAAAACGTACGCGCACCTTAGGGTTCAACAACCATGGAAATCACTTTCGGACCCCAAAACGGTGACTGATAGTCCACGAAACAGGCAAGAATCGGCCAAAAATGCAAGTGCTAACGACGGACACGTAAACGCACCTTCGGGATTGTCAATCGTGGAAATAGCTCTGGGACCCCAAAATGGTGAGTAATAGTCCATGGAAGAGCCTAGAATCGAACAAAACTAAGATTGCTGGTGGACAACACATAAACGCACCACGGGGTGCGTCAATCGTGGAAATCGCTC
>NW_025276821.1:0-1279 GCF_018294505.1 Triticum aestivum
AGATCCCGTGGTCAAACGCTACAGGGTTAGGCGGGACGGGGGCACTGGGGGGTAGCAATGCCACCGGAGCGTCGCACCAGGCCCTCATACATGCGGGGTGGTGTGGTGGCATGTCCGAAGAGGCGGGACGCGTCTCCGGGGCGTGGCCCCCCTCACGGACGGCGATGACACGGTAGTAGACGTTCTGCGGTAACGATGCGGCGTCAATATTACTAAATACTCGGAGCGCGATAAAATCATGATTTTTTTGCACGATGTGGCACATGTGCTATAGGAACGATGGTATTTTCTCATAATTTTTGGTGATGGAGCAGTATCCGAAAAATTCCCTCTACGCGGATTGCCCTTCGCGCGTCTACGGCTGTGGCCGGCGGCCTCCGGGGGCTAGCATGCCGCCAAATCTTGCGCCGGCGGCCTCTCACAAGTCTAGAAGTGTTGTCGCGGTTGCAAACGCCCGACACGCGTGTCCGGGGTGTGCCCCCCTCACGAACGGCGCTGCCGTCGGCACCTGGAGGGGAGAAACGGACGCGTGGGGTCTACACGGAGGGGATCTTGCTGTGGGTCTTCCCCGGATGTTGCTCCAATGTGTTCCTATGGGCTGACCTAACACAACCGGGTGGGGAGGTCCACTGGTCAAAGCCCGTCCGTGCAAAGTCAAAGGGGTAGATCCCGTGGTCAAAGGCTACAGGGTGTTGCGGGACGGGGGCACTGGGGGTAGCAATGCCACCGGAGCGTCGCACCGGGCCCTCATACATGCGGGGTGGTGTGGTGGCATGTCCGAATAGGCGGGACGCGTCTCCGGGGCGTGGCCCCCCTCACGGACGGCGATGACACGGTAGTAGACGTTCTGCGGTAACGATGCGGCGTCAATATTACTAAATACTCGGAGCGCGATAAAATCATGATTTTTTTTGCACGACGTGGGCACATGTGCTATAGGAACGATGGTATTTTTTCATAATTTTTGGTGATGGAGAATTATCCGAAAAATTCCCTCTACGCGGATTGCCCTTCGCGCGTCTATGGCTGTGGCCGGCGGCTTCCGGGGGCTAGCATGCCGCCAAATCTTTGGCCGGCGGCCTCTCACAAGTCTGGAAGTGTTGTCGCGGTTGCAAACGCCCGGCACGCGTGTCCGGGGTGTGCCCCCCTCACGAACGGCGCTGCCGCCAGCACCTGGAGGGGGGAAACGGACGCGTGGGGTCTACACGGAGGGGATCTTGCTGTGGGTCTTCCTCGGATGTTGCTCCAATGTGTTCCTATGGTCTGACCTAACACAACC
>NW_025276822.1:0-1279 GCF_018294505.1 Triticum aestivum
TCGTTGGACACAAACGAAGTACACGAAGTTGCAATGGCTAACTTTTAACTAAACAAATCCCAAGGAAAAGCTACTAGATAGATCTACTTATATAGGAGCAAGGGGTGGCGGCCAAGGAGGTGGGAGGACGTCCCAAGGCAGCCTAAAACTAAATCTAGGTCGTACAAGGCCAATGGGCCCAAGTAGAGGTGATGTAACACCTTTGGACTTGTAGTTTGACTCGGATTCTGCTGCAGCATCAGATTGTTTCGTCCACAACTCAACGCTCCGGACGAATTTGAAGGTGATTCCAATTGGGTTGGAAAGTGCACGAAATCTAGTTTCCAACAAAAAAAGAATCACCCAATTCGGAGTCCGTATGAAAAACTTGTGTGCGTTTTGAGTCAGGTATGTCTGTGCAGTCTGAATCTGAATCCAGAACGTGAGAGACTTGGACTCTATCTTCTCTTGGGCCAAAAGTGACGTGAGAGAACTTTTTGGACAGCAAATAAACATCTCTTTCTTCCTTATCTTCATATGTGGATTGTACAAATGTCCCATACACCTGCAATTAGACAAAACACAACAGTGTGTGAAGTATTTTTGTTCTGGATAACATAAATAGATTATTGAATAGTTTGCACTAGAAATCACCTGACAAATATGCATATATGCAATATTTTTGGTCATATCCAAGGTAGTCATGTCCTCATCATCCTCCCCTTCTTAAATATAAGCCGTCCTCGGCGTTGCTTAATCTGAAATGTGGCTAACAAAAGAGACAAGGTGTACATGTTGTATATGTATATGTCATCCATTTTTACTTCCCTTGATTTTTGCATATATGATACATGAATAGATGAGTAACTTGCATAGTTCATAAAATCTAAAGCCAAAAAATTAGCACAAGAAGTAGAAGGCATGAAAATATTGCAATTCAGTTTGCACATATAAGTGAAGCTCTTATTCATTTCAAAAGATTGACAATGTTCATCATTAAACCATCCCAACATTGGTGAATAAACCTTACTTGCATCAAATTTACATGCTACAACATGCTTAAATAAGCAAACATGCAATAAGTCATTCAACACAGAATCATCACCAAGATTACAGGTCATATCAAAATGATTAAACATTGGTTCTTTTGCATCAATAGTTAATTCAATGGGTGCACTCAAAATTGTTGGTATTTCAGTTGTTTGATCACATGGCAAAGTCAAATTATCAACGTAGTCCTCTAAAATAGGTGGTGTGATCAAAGTAGTGGGTAGCTCATCAGATGGTGCATTCAAATTGA
>NW_025276823.1:0-1279 GCF_018294505.1 Triticum aestivum
CAAGGTTATCCATTCGTCCATGAGGAAATTGTAAGACTTATTCTACAAGTTATCCCTGATGGATCCTTCATGTTTCCAAAGTTTGATCTTCACCTGAAGACCATGTCAATGCTACCTCGAAGCATGTCAATGGTACTCCGATTTTCAACAGGAACATTTGAAGCACGATGCTAAATTTTGTTTATCATTTATCCTAACACCGTTGTATGGGTAATATCATGAGATTCCTCCCCCCTTACCTAAATGGTTGTCTACTTTATATCCTGTCATGGATATCTTGCTCTGCTTGTCCTAGGGAAGGATATACCCTTGAATTATGCGTTTTAAACACATTTTCCTTTCCATTGTTCTGTTTAAACATAATAATCACTTTTCCTTTCCATTGGTTTGTTTAAACCTTCTTGTGATCTATATAATATAAGCAGTAATATTCCTGCTTATGTAAACACCTCGGTGTACCATCTTGCCTGGTGTAACCCTGTTACTATTGTTGATGACATTCCGGTAGTCATCGATGGACGAGAACTTTGCCTATTGGTCCGCCTCGTTCAACGAGCAGGAAAATAGTTCTCTTCGTCCCTCGCCCTTGGTATCGATGTTGTCGCCGACATAATCGACAGGCTACCCCCCCCTGACATGCCTTGCTTGCATGATCACGCAAGACGTCTCCGCCCTTCCTACTTCTAACCCACATGGTGGGCCCATAACCCACAGGTCCACTGGATCGAAACCTGACTCTCCTGTACACCCTCATGTTTCCAAAGTTATTCCTCGCGCGTGGACTCGTATGAAATTCATGAGCCACCTTCCTACTGCTCTATTCTGGTATCACCCGCCATACTTACTCTCGCTACTCTGAACCCCTTTCTCACTCTGGTTTAGACTTCGAGCAACTATTTATCCGCTTGGAACCTCTTATTGTACCTTCGTACCTTGCTCTCGAGGTATTTTATATGTTCAACTCGAGAGATAATCTTATGCTCATTCATGGGTTAACCCCCAGGTTGTATCCCTCACAAGCATTCTGTCGTAGTCAAGCTGCCCCTTACCTATTCGTAAGTACGTTGGAGATCCTGAAGCAAAGGAAGCAAAGGACGACATCCCCATGATGACCTGAAGCAGAGAAATGAAGATGTCAATGTAATGGATCGACCTCTTCAAGAAGAGCAACCAAGACTGAGAAGATTCGTTAGGATTTCGTAACCAGACCTTCCCCCTTATACCCCCTCTTAAATCTCGGGACGAGATTTCTTGTAGTGGAGGAGAATTGTGACGCCCG
>NW_025276824.1:0-1279 GCF_018294505.1 Triticum aestivum
GCAGCACGACGGCGTGGTGGTGGATGCAGGGCGTCACAGCAGCAGGGCTTCGCCGAGACTACGAGGGAGAGACGTAACGGGGGGAGGTGGAGGCGCCAGGGGCTGGTGTATGAAGTCCCTCCTCTCCCCCACTATATATAGGGGTGCCAAGGGGGGGGGGGCGCCGGCCCTAGTAGATGAGATCTACTAGGGGGGCGGCGGCCTAGGGGAGGTTTCCCTCCCCCCCAAGGCACCTAGGGGTGCCTTCCACCACTAGGACTCCTCCTAGGGGGAAACCCTAGGCGCATGGGCCTATAGGGGCTGGTGCCCTTGGCCCATGATGGCCAAGGCGCACCCCCTACAGCTCATGTGGCCCCCCGGGACAGGTGGCCCCACCCGGTGGACCCCCGGGACCCTTCCGGTGGTCCCGGTACAATACCGATAACCCCGAAACTTGTCCCGATGCCCGAAATAGCACTTCCTATATATAATTCTTTACCTCCGGACCATTCCGGAACTCCTCGTGACGTCCGGGATCTCATCCGGGACTCCGAACAACATTCGGGTTTCTGCATATACATATCTTCATAACCCTAGCGTCACCGAACCTTAAGTGTGTAGACCCTACGGGTTCGGGAGACATGCAGACATGACCGAGACGCTCTCAGTCAATAACCATCAGCGGGATCTGGATACCCATGATGGCTCCCACATGCTCCTCGATGTTGTCATCGGATGAACCACTATGTCCAGGATTCGATCAAACCCTGTATGCAATTCCCTTTGTCAATCGGTACGTTACTTGCCCGAGACCCGATCGTCGGTATCCCAATACCTTGTTCAGTCTCGTTACCGGCAAGTCACTTTACTCGTACCGTAATGCATGATCCCGTGTCCAACACCTTGGTCACATTGAGCTCAATATGATGATGCATTACCGAGTGGGCCCAGAGATACCTCTCCATCATACGGAGTGACAAATCCCAGTCTCGATCCGTGTCAACCCAACAGCTACTTTCGGAGATACCTGTAATGCACCTTTATAGTCACCCAGTTACGTTGTGACGTTTGATACACCCAAGGCACTCTTACGGTATTCGGGAGTTACACGATCTCATGGTCGAAGGAAGAGATACTTGACACTTGCAAAGCTCTAGCAAAACGAACTACACGATCTTTTATGCTATGCTTAGGATTGGGTCTTGTCCATCACATCATTCTCCTAATGATGTGATCCCGTTATCAACGACATCCAATGTCCATAGTCAGGAAACCATGACTATCTGTTGATCACAACGAG
>NW_025276825.1:0-1279 GCF_018294505.1 Triticum aestivum
TGTTCGGGCCGACGAGACCCACTGCATCGATCATCTACACCGAGCGATCTGCATCAAGCCACCAATTTCTGCGTCGACATCAAACGGCTACACCGAGCACACACGCACCTGCATCGACCCGATGCCTCTTCATCAAGCTGTACGACTATGCCAGGCTACAAGCCAAACATACTTTGGCACGACACGGCATCGACACTTCGTTGAAGCAAAGGAACGCTTTCAAGTGATGCGTCCTCTACAACCTCATCAACAACCTCATCAACACACCGCAGCCGCCTCTACAACCTCGTCCACAAGGATGGACACGTGTCCTCTGACTGTACTACTGCTAGACATGCACGACACCGATGATGGCATTGACCGCGTCCGACGGCTAAGGCTGCATCGACACACACGGCATCACTTTTGTGAAAGCCACTACAACCGCGCACAGGGTCTTGGCAAAAACCGTTATGTGCTCGGTGGGCTTCCTCCAGTCTTGACAAAACTGATGGTGTCACCTACAACCACGTCTTCTGACATCCGCAACACGCCTGCAACGGTACCTCTCAAGGTGCAACACGTCGCCCCCGACGGTACCTCTCCAGGTGCAAAACGTCGGCTACACGATTGCAGCTCCGTCATACACATCACACAATTTTTTTTGCGCTTCCGGCTTTGTGCGGCTTCATCATCCATGACGACTACACAATCGACCACGACTACCTCTACCACGGATACATCACCATGATCGGCTACCTTGGCATCAACATTAATGGCTACGTCTACGGCTACTCACTGGCAAGAACTCCAGTCATCAACGTCCGTGTCATCACGCATCCACACCATTCCCGTTGTGACTGTGGGAGGGAATACAGGAGAAGGCGGGAAGGCACCGGAAGGGGACGCAATCACCGCCTTAGGTGTCGACCCATCAGAGACACAGTTGATGATGGCACAACGAAGAGAACGACAGAAGCGCAAGACTTCAAATTCGGTCACAACCGTCCGCTTCATTTACGACTGAAGGGGAATGTTAGAAGTATAATAGTGTTTAAGAGATAGACAGGAGTTAGAGATAAAATAAGTTTAAACATGTATGACTTGCCCTCTACTCCAAGTCTCTCTCCCTCACATGTACTCCTATATATTGTTGGGCAATAAGCCACGGCGATGCATCGAGCGCGTCGGGCGGGTGTATGGGCGCGCGCCAGACGAGTTGGACGCGTTGGGTCCACGGCGGCTCGAGTGTGTGCGTGCGTGTGGAGTGCACGGGCATGTCCGTGGGCTATTACACCGT
>NW_025276826.1:0-1279 GCF_018294505.1 Triticum aestivum
CCATGCGTCACCGCGCCGCCGCCGCCCTGCGTCAACGCCGCCGTCGCCGCCGTTCGCCGGAGGTACCGCGCCGCGTCTCTTCTTTCCCTCGGTTCGGTTTTTCTTATAAACCGTTCCGATTCTTTTCTTCTCTACCGATTCGTTTTCTTTCCGATTTTTCGCTAAACCGTTCCGGTGTTCTAGATCGGTTTTTCGTTTCGATCTCTTTTCCGAAAACCCTAGATTGGTTTTCGTTCTTCTTTCGGACCGTTCGTCTCAACGAACGTGATCACCGATTATTTCCCGGTTAACGACGTCTGTTCGTATAACCGTTCTTCTTTTTCTTCTCGTCGGATTTATTCCGCGATCGCGATCTCAGATCCGATCTTCGTTCTAGTTTATCTTCTCGCTCGTTTATCGGAATCAGGTGATTCAAGCGCCTGGAGTTTCATCTCGAAACCGCTGTTTCGTCTAATCAACTTGAACAAGCTTTTGCTACAGTAAAATTTTGACCTAGATTCAACTTGCTAGAACCGAGTTGTTTTCTTCCGCCGTTTGTTTTTCGTCGTTTGTTCGGCTCGTTCTTTCTTTGCAACCGGAGTTCTTAAGTTGAACTTTCTGGTTCGTTCTCTTGTTCGATTTTTCCCTGTGCATTAGATGAGTACTTATTGTGTGGTTACTATTGTTTGCTTACGATAGATTGACCGGAGTATGACGATTAGATCTATCAAGAGTTTTGAGTGCGAATCATCTTCATCAACATTGCAGGCAAGTAACACTTGATCATATCTTTCCTACTACCCAGTTTTATTGCATTAGATCAAACCCTCAAACACTTGCATTGTTAGGATCTAATTAAATTGTGGGTTGGGAAGTAGAATTGAGGTAGTACCTATTACCTGTTACTTATGAAACCTTGGGAGTTACTTCTACGTTTGCTTATTATGCTATGCTATGCTAGTAGACGTGGATTGGGTGAGTGATATCCATGACAGATGTGAGATTGATAATTTTAATGGTTTATCTAAGGTGGCAACTTAAACACACATCTGGGTGGATTGAGGCACCTGATGTCTATCAGGACTTGCCTGTTTTTATTTTGGACCGCCACCCAGGCTCAAAGGGATCATAAGATTTTTCATGCTAGAAACTTCCGTGTGCAGCCACATGCTACTATGGGCTCTAGCATAGTTGACTAAGTTGTGCGAACTCTTACGGGGTGGACTAGCAGATGTAGGGGATGTAGGTGTACCGGTTTACCCCACATGTAAGGTGCTAGCGCTTCTGAAAGACTATGTCT
>NW_025276827.1:0-1279 GCF_018294505.1 Triticum aestivum
TTTACTTTTTTGCTTTATTTATTTTGTTTTGTTTCTACTTACAACAAAAAACTTATTTATTTTATTTTATTTTGTTTCTAATTACTTATTTATTTTACTTTATGATAATTCTTTTTGCTATTAAAGTTTCTAACAAAAAAAGTTCTTTATGAAAATTCTTTTTGCTTTCAATGATTTTGAACAGAAAATACTTCGATAATTTTAGTTGCATCAATTTTATATAATTTTATTTTCAATAATACTAGAGGTTGCTTATAATGTTTTGAACAGAAAATACTTTGATAATTTTAGTTTCATAAATTTTATTTATGTTATTAAAGTTTATTTTATTTTGTTTCTACTTATATATTTTATTAAAGTTTATATTATTTTGTTTCTAATTACTTATTTATTTTATTTGTTATTTTTCATGCATTTACTGATTATTTTGAGCTATAAGACCCTAAAATTGAAAAGCATTTCAAATGAACTCTGAAAAGGTTGAAAGTTGGCATGGTATCATCATTTCATCCACATAGCATGTGCAATAAAGTTGAGAGGGTTACGGCAAAAACTGGATGCACTTCGTGTACAAAACGGACAATCTCTTTCGAAGTATCATGATTTCATACGGAAACTCGTCTGTTACAAAGGGATTTCATTTTTTAAAACTTATTTGAACTCCTGACTTTTTGTGTGTTCAAAATGCACCATTCAAAGCCACATCATCAATTTTCAACCCTTTCTGACTTCATTTGTTATTTTTCATGCATTTATTGATTATTTTGAGCTATAAGACGCTGAAATTGAAAAGCATTTCAAATGAACTCTGAAAAGGTTGAAAGTTGGCATGGTATCATCATTTCATCCACATAGCATGTGCAAGAAAGTTGAGAGGGTTACGGCAAAAACTGGATGCACTTCGTGTACAAAACGGACAATGGTATCATACTCGTCTGTTACAAAGTTGGCATGGTATCATCATAATAGTTGCGGGAGAAAGTCTTCACTTTTTCTTCGCTTGTGTCATTTGCTTATTGCGCCGTAACCATGGATAATCTTCATCGTTTATCAGGATGCTTGGGTCAGCCTTGACTTTGAAGGGAGGAATTTCATGAAACTTTTCATAATCTTCAGACATGTCTGTCTTGCCCTCCACTCCCACAATGTCCCTTTTTCCTGAAAGAACTATGTGGCGCTTTGGCTCATCGTATGATGTATTCACTTCCTTATCTTTTCTTTTTCTCGGTCTGGTAGACATGTCCTTCACATAGATAACCTGTGCCACATCATTGGCTAG
>NW_025276828.1:0-1279 GCF_018294505.1 Triticum aestivum
AAAAACTGCCCAAAATTTTAAAACAAATGTTTGTCGATTAGAAAAAATGTTCGTCGATTCAAAAGTCTTTCATGTCTTGGATTTGGGTAGTTTTTGGAAAGTCCTTTTATGTCTAGGCGCTAGGAGTAGTTTTTCTCACACACGTCCTCCCTCCCACATACGCGTTCATGGCCGGCCCGTGGGGCGTGACGCCCCTATTTTTTTTCTTTTCTTTTCTCATTTCTGTTTTTGTTTTTTCTTCTTTAAATTAATTCAAGATTTTCAAATTACAAAAGGTTGCAACTTTTGAGAAAAATATTCAAGAAATCATAGAATGTTTATGAATTCAAAAAATGTGCGAGAAATCATAAATTTTCTGCAGTTTTAATTCTTTTGGTGATTTACAAAACTATTCGCAAATTATAAAAAATCACAATTTTTCAAAATTTGTTCCCCAATTATAAAAAAAGTTCATTGATACAAAAAGGTTTGCTAACTCAAAAATTGTTCATGAATTCAAAAACTATGCTTGCATTTCAAAAAATGTTCTTCCGAACAAAACAAATGTTCATGAATTCAAAAACTACTCATGCATTTCAGAAAATGTTCGTCTTAACAAAACAAACGTTAATGCATTTGAAAACTGCCCAAAATTTTAAAACAAATGTTTGTCGATTAGAAAAAATGTTCGTCGGTTCAAAAGTCTTTCATGTCTTGGATTTGGGTAGTTTTTGGAAAGTCCTTTTATGTCTAGGCACTAGGAGTAGTTTTTCTCACACACGTCCTCCCTCCCACATACGCGTTCATGGCCGGCCCGTGGGGCGTGACGCCCCTATTTTTTTTCTTTTCTTTTCTTATTTCTGTTTTTGTTTTTTCTTCTTTAAATTAATTCAAGATTTTCAAATTACAAAAGGTTGCAACTTTTGAGAAAAATATTCGAGAAATCATAGAATGTTTATGAATTCAAAAAATGTGCGAGAAATCATAAATTTTCAGCAGTTTTAATTCTTTTGGTGATTTACAAAACTATTCGCAAATTATAAAAAAACACAATTTTTCAAAATTTGTTCCCCAATTATAAAAAAAGTTCATTGATACAAAAAGGTTTGCTAACTCAAAAATTGTTCATGAATTCAAAAACTATGCGTGCATTTCAAAAAATGTTCGTCTGAACAAAACAAATGTTCATGAATTCGAAAACTACTCATGCATTTCAAAAAATGTTCGTCTTAACAAAACAAATGTTAATGCATTTAAAAACTGCCCAAAATTTTAAAACAAATGTTTGTCGATTAGAAAA
>NW_025276829.1:0-1279 GCF_018294505.1 Triticum aestivum
GTTCCTGGGTTTTTGAACCCGAGATCCACCCTACTTATTTCATGTTGATAGTGTTTGCTAGATCCTTTAGGATATTAGTAACCTTTGCATTAGTCCTCGATGTTCGTGGTATTCTTTTCTTCCAAATACTATGAACCGCTTATGGCAGATGTTCCTCGCTGATCGAAAGATCACAATTAGAGTACTCTTGAGGAGTTCTTCATTCATAAATCGTGACTCTGCCAGTTCTACCTTTCTGCATGGGTTATCCGGAAGAAATATGTTGAATTTGGTTCGACATACTAATCCATGCATCCACAACTCAGAAATATTATATGTTCCTTTGAGATGTTCTCTTTAGTTGCATTCTGACCCTCGTCTATCAATTGATAGTCAAAAGTATGCGTGCGTTCGTTTATCGATGCCTATTACTCTTGTGGTCCGTCAAGCCATTCTATCGCGGAATGACTAGGAGAAACAAACTCCAGTACCTCTTCCATATCTAGGATGGGGTCAAAGTAGTTGTATTCCGCAGATCAAACGCCAATCCAGCTTTTGGTTCTGCTCTACCTTGGAGTATTACATATTTTATATCGAGATTATTATAGGAATTGCACACCATCCCATGAACTCTTGGTACAGTGATACTTCTTGCCATCACTGTTCATTCCTCGGCCCTCGTGTTGATGCAACCGGAATACCGACAAATGAATTATGATGTGTGAAATCAATACTGCTAGCAACTCTGTTGCTTGGTAGTTAAAGGATAATAATTTCATTCTTAGTATGTTGGTTTTCGAATCATCATTCTAAGGTTGATCATGCTACCTAGTCCTTGTTCTCAGTGCCCTCCTCGATTGATGGGTTAGGATTATTTCAAATTCTTGCTCTATTGATCATATCGTCTTGCCCTGAAAAGCAAGATTGTTCTCGAGCTTAGTAACATACCGGTGGCTCGTGATTTTCTGAATATCTTCTCAGAAGTATTACCAGGTTGTCACCTGACCGCTATGTTGAGCTCGTGATCAAGTTGGTTTCTTGTGAACCACCTTCTCTCCAAGAATCGGTGTTAGATATCCCTGAGCTAGTTGGTTAAGCTAAACAATAACTTGGAGGGTTGGAAGATAAAAGCTTGCCTGACTTAGTTCGTTCCAAAGGGATATTCTTGTGTAGTGTGTATTGAAGAAAGATGATATCTTCATCGATTGGTCCCTGTGATCAGTTGCTGGACCTATTGTCTTATCAATCCTTTGATTTGAGTGTGGGCTATCGTCAAATCAAGTCAGAACCAACGATGTTC
>NW_025276830.1:0-1279 GCF_018294505.1 Triticum aestivum
GCACCCAGAGGTTCGTCAATCGTGGAAATCACTCCGGGACCCCAAAACAGTGAGTAATAGTCCACGAGACGGCCAGAATTGGCCAAAATTGTGAGTGTTGATGACTGACACATAAACGCACCCCCGGGGTTCATCAATCGTGGAAATCACATCGGGACCCCAAAACTGAGTAATAATCCAAGAAACGGGCCAGAATCGGCCAAAACTGCGAGACTTGACGACCAACACGAAAGCACACCTTGGGGTTCGACAACAATGGAAATCGCTTTAGGACCCTAAAACGGTGAGTAATAGTCCACGAAAGGGACATAATCGACAAAAACCGCGATTGTTGATGACCGAAACATAAATGCACCAGGGGTTCGTCAATCGTGGAAATCCCCTCGGGACCCGAAACTGCGAGTAATAGTCGACAAAACGGGCCAGAATCGGCCAAAACTGCGAGTGTTGATGAACGACACGTAAGTGCATCTTTGGGTTCAACAACTATGGAAATCGCTTCGGGACCCCAAAAAGGTGAGTGATAGTCCACGAAACGGGTCAGAATTGGCCAGAACTATGAGTGTTGACGACGGGCACGTAAACGCACCCCCGGGATCGTGAATCGTGGAAATCGCTCTGGGACCCCAAAACGGTGAGTAATAGTCCACGAGACGGACCAGAATTGGGCAAAATGGTGAGTGTTGATAACCGACACATAAACGCACCCCGGGGATCGCAAATCGTGTAAATCGCTCTAGGACCCCAAAACGGTGAGTAATAGTGCACCAAACGGACCAGAATCGGCCAAAACTGCGATTGTTGATGACCGACACGTAAGCGCACCGTAGGGTTTGTCAATTGGGGAAATCACTTCGGGATGCCAAAACTGTGTAATAGTTCAAAAATGGGACAAAATCGGCCAAAACTGCGAGTCTTGACGAGCAACACGCAAGCACACCTTGGGGTTCGACAAAAATGGAAATCTCTTTGGGACCCCAAAACGGTGAGTAATAGTCCACGAAACGGGTCGGAATCAACAAAACCTGCGAGTGTTGATGACCGACACGTAAACGCACCCAGAGGTTCGTCAATCGTGGAAATCACTCCGGGACCCCAAAACAGTGAGTAATAGTCCACGAGACGGCCAGAATTGGCCAAAATTGTGAGTGTTGATGACCGACACATAAACGCACCCCCGGGGTTCATCAATCGTGGAAATCACATCGGGACCCCAAAACTGAGTAATAATCCAAGAAACGGGCCAGAATCGGCCAAAACTGCGAGACTTGACGACCAA
>NW_025276831.1:0-1278 GCF_018294505.1 Triticum aestivum
GTCCATAACCGGGGACACGGCTAATCATGATCAGTTTGTACACTCTGCAGAGGTTTGCGCACTTTTCCCCACAAGACTCGATCGCCTCCGCTTGATTCTCGCACTACATGATGTTTGAGAAACGGATGACCGAGACACAGTCTTTCAGAAACAATCACTCTTTACTCTGGATGGACCGGTACACCTACTTTCCCCTACATCTGCTAGTCCACCTCTTCAAGAGATCCTGTAACCTACTCAGCTATGCTAGAGCCCATAATAGCTTGTGGCTGCACACGGAAGTTTCTAGCATGAATAATCTTATGATCCCTTTGAGCCTGGGTGGCGGACCTTATACATACAGGCAACACTGGGTTCTCCAGGTGCCTCAATCCACCCAGATGTGAGTTTTAGTTGCCACCTTAAGTTGAACCATTAATAAACATCTCACATCTGTCATGAATATCACTCAAACCCAATCCACGTCTACGAGCATAGCATGGCAATATAATAGCAACGTAGAAGTAACTCCCAAGGGTTTGATAAGAAAACAGGTAATAGGTACTACCTCAACTACTTCCCAGTTCCCACAATTTAATTAGATCCTAATCATGCAAGTGTTTGAGGAAAACAGATCTAATGCAATAAAACTGGGTATGATCAAAGTGTTACTTGCCTTGCTGATGATCCGCAAAACCTAGCGAGTCGAAGTAACAAGCGGCACACTCCGGGTACTCTATCGCAAACAAACAAGCATACAATCAGTACTCATCTAATGCACAGGTAAAACTCGAATGAAAGATCCAACCAGAAAGTTCAACTTAAGAACTCCGGTTTGCAAAAAGAATCAACTCGAAAGAAGCAACGAAAGTCAAACGGCAAAAGAAAGAAACTTCGTTTGCTAATCTGGATTTAGGTCAAATTTTACTGTAGCAAAAACTTGTTTGAGTAGATTAAAGGGAAAGAGAATTTCGACACGAAACTCTAGGCGCTTGAATCGCCAGATTCCGATAAACGAGCGAGAAGTTAAACAGAATCGAAGATTCGATCAGAAATCGAATCTGAGATAATCGCAGAAAAATCCGGCGAAAAAGAAAAACGGACGAACGGTTAAAGAACGGACGTTCGTTAACAGAGAAAAACCGACGAACGCGTTCGTTAAAACGAACGGTTCGGTAAACACTCGCAAAAAAATAATAAAACCGAAAAAAAAACGATCTAGGGTTTTTTTTTAAACGAAGGGTTTTTTTTAAAATGAAAACCGGCAACGACGAAACGGGGCAGCGGCAGTACCTCGTC
>NW_025276832.1:0-1278 GCF_018294505.1 Triticum aestivum
TAGTATGCTGGAGGCCGTGGACAGCGCTGACCGTAGGGGTGGGCTGTGATGCGGTAGGCACGTGGCCGGGTAAACCGGGCGCCCGTTTGGTGTCACGGAACCCTGTTCACATCGTTTGGGGCTGTGAGCGAAACTCCGGCCGGATCTCCTCATGGATGGAACCCGAATAGGCGATAAACCTGGACTAGAGACTTGAGTGTTTAGGTAGGTCGTGGTCTACACCCACGTCGGCTTTCGCTTGAAGTCTGCCGAGCACATGTCGTGTGCAGACGCTAAGTGGTGGAAACATGTATGAAGAAGTACACCCCTGCAGGGTTAACATCATCTATTCGAATAGCCGTGTCCGTGGTAAAGGACTTCTGGGTTGCTTATATCAGTTCATAGACAAGTGAAAGTGGATACTCTAAAATACGCAAGATAAGCGTGAGTGCTATGGATGGCGTTCTCGTAGGGAGACGGGAGTGGACCCATAGTGGTGTATTGATATGGTGAATATGTGGACTCGTGTGCGCCACCTCAAAAGAGTTACTCGCAGTCGTAGTTCAGGATAGCCACCGAGTCAAAGCTGGCTTGCTGCAGTTAAACCCCACCATCCCCTTTGTTGATAATGATGCATATGTAGATAGTTCTGATGTAAGTCTTGCTGGGTACATTTGTACTCACGTTTGCCTATTTTATGTTTTTGCAGAGAGACTTCGGTCTCGCTAGTAGTTCCACGTGGACTTCGACGTTTAGCTTGATACCTCAGCTACGATCTTGTGCCCTCGGCATGATCTGATAGATAGTCAGGCTTCTCAGCCTTTTTCATTTATAGACGTCTGTACTCAGACATGATAGTTTCCGCTTGTGCTTTGACTTGTATGCTCTGAGTGTTGGGTCATGAGACCCATGTTTGTAATATCTCGCTCCTCGGAGCCTAATGAATAAAGTACTTGTGTCGTAGAGTCATGTTGTGATGCTTCGTTGTATTTGCACATATCGAGCATATTGTGTGTATGATTGAAATGCTTGGTATGTGTGGGATCTGACTATCTAGTTGTTTATCTTTAGTAGCCTCTCTTACCGGGAAATGTCTCCTAGTGTTACCGCTGAGCCATGGTAGCTTGCTACTGCTCTGGAACACTTAGGCTGGCCGGCATGTGTCCTTCTTCGTTCCTGTGTCTGTCCCTTCGGGGAAATGTCACGCGATGAATACCGGAGTCCTGTTAGCCCGCTACAGCCCGGTTCACCGGAGTCCTGCTAGCCCAGTGCTACAGCCTGGATTCACTCGCTGATGAC
>NW_025276833.1:0-1278 GCF_018294505.1 Triticum aestivum
TGCTACACATTTCTTTTGGCCAAAGATGAGACGGGATGTTGAGCGTTTTATTGCTCGATGCACTACATGTCAAAAAGCTAAGTCACGACTCAATCCTCATGGTTTATATATGCCTTTGCCTGTACCTAGTGTTCCTTGGGAGGATATATCTATGGACTTTGTTTTAGGTTTACCTCGAACAAAGAAGGGGAGGGATAGCATATTTGTTGTCGTGGATAGATTCTCGAAAATGGCACACTTTATACCATGTCATAAAAGCGATGATGCTGTTAATGTTGCTGATTTGTTCTTTTGTGAAATTATTCGCTTGCATGGTGTGCCAAATACTATTGTTTCAGATCGTGATACTAAATTTCTTAGCCACTTTTGGAGATGTTTATGGGCTAAGTTGGGGACTAAACTGCTTTTTAGTACTACTTGTCACCCCCAAACTGATGGACAAACTGAAGTGGTCAATAGAACGTTGTCTACTATGCTTAGGGCTGTTTTGAAGAATAATAAGAAAATGTGGGAGGAATGCTTGCCTCATATTGAATTTGCTTATAATCGTTCATTGCATTCTACTACTAAGATGTGCCCTTTTGAAGTTGTGTATGGTTTCCTACCTCGTGCACCTATTGATTTGTTGCCTCTTCCATCTTCGGAGAAGGTTAATTTTGATGCTAAACAACGTGCTGAATTGATTTTAAAAATGCTTGAGTTAACTAAGGAAAACATTGAGCGTATGAATGCTAAATATATACTTGCTGGAGATAAGGGTAGAAAACATGTTGTGTTTGCACCTGGAGATCTTGTTTGGTTACATTTGCGTAAGGATAGATTTCCTGATTTGCGCAAATCAAAGTTAATGCCACGTGCTGATGGTCCCTTTAAGGTGTTAGAGAAAATAAATGATAATGCATATAAACTTGAGCTGCCTGCAGATTTTGGGGTTAGTCCCACTTTTAACATTGCAGATTTGAAGCCTTATTTGGGTGAGGAAGATGAACTTCCGTCGAGGACGACTTCATTTCAAGAAGGGGAGGATGATGAGGACATCAATACAATTGTTACACCCACAGCCCCTGCTGCTATACATACTGGACCAATTACTAGAGCTCGTGCGCGCCAACTAAATTACCAGGTACTTTCGTTTCTTGGTAATGATTCTAATGTTCATGAGAATATGATGCTGCCTAAATTGGATACATTTGTTTTGCTTACAAATGAAGGGCCTAGCTTGGAGAAGGATGAACATTGGAGCAAGAACAAGCATGGAGATGATGGCATGCGCAAGGG
>NW_025276834.1:0-1278 GCF_018294505.1 Triticum aestivum
GATGAGATAGTTACTTACCAAGCCCATCTGGTGCAAAATGCCGAGGCAAGGCTCTATGCATTGAATGCATTGAACGCTGCACCACTCGAGGGCATTGAAAACATTCCCGTCGTGCGTGAATTCCTCGACGTCTTTCCTGAAGAACTTCCGGGGATTCCCCCTGCTAGAGCTGTCGAATTCATCATCGACTTGAAACCAGGCACCACTCCTATAGCCAAGCGACCCTACAAAATGCCGCCGCATGAACTCCTTGAGCTTAAGGAGGAAATCGACAAGTCTCTTCGCAAAGGATTCATTCGCCCAAGTTGCTCTCCTTGGGGAGCACCTTCTCTCTTTGTCAAGAAGAAGGATGGGACTAACCGATTGGTTCAAGACTACCGTCCTATAAACCAAGCTACCATTCAGAATAAATACCCTCTTCCTCGGATCAATGATCTGTATGATCAACTGGCGGGTTCGTCAGTATTCTCTAAGCTCGACTTGAGGTTGGGCTACCACCAGATCCGTGTTCGCGAAGAGGATATCCCAAAGACCGCCTTCGTGACTCGCTATGGTTCATACGAGTACACCGTCATGTCTTTCGGTTTAACCAATGCTCCAGCCACCTTCTCTCGTCTGATGAACTACATATTCATGGATTACCTCGACAAGTTCGTCGTGGTTTATCTGGATGATATCCTGATATTTTCCAAGAACGAAGAAGAACATGCTGAACATCTTCGTCTTGTGCTGGAAAAGCTACGAGAACATCAACTATATGCCAAGTTCTCCAAATGTGAATTTTGGCTACCCGAAGTAACCTATCTCGGGCATGTCATCTCTAAGGATGGTATTGCCGTCAACCCCGAGCGAGTTCAGGCTATTCTTGATTGGACTCCTCCCAAGAACGTTAAGCAAGTCAGAAGTTTTCTCGGTCTCGCCAGCTATTGCCGTCGATTTGTCGAGAACTTCTCCAAGATCGCCAGGCCTCTGACTAACCTGTTACATAAGGGCGTCAAGTTCCAATGGACAGACAAATGTCAGGAAAGTTTCCAAGCACTCAAAGACAAGTTGACTTCTGCTCCAGTTCTAGCTCCACCTGATACTAAGAAGGACTTTGTCATTTACTGCGACGCTTCCCGTCAAGGATTAGGCTGTGTCCTAATGCAAGACCGCAGAGTGATTGCTTATGCCTCTCGACAATTGCGCCCTCACGAAGAGAACTACCCAGTTCACGACCTCGAACTTGCTGCCGTCATTCATGCGCTGAAGCAGTGGCGACATTACCTTCTCGGTAAT
>NW_025276835.1:0-1278 GCF_018294505.1 Triticum aestivum
GAGGGGCCGATGCGACGCTCCGGCGGCATTGCTCCCACCTCGGGCCCCCATCCCGCCTAACCCTGCAGCGGTTGACCAGGAGATCTAGCCCTTTGACTTTCCATGGACGGGCTTCGAACACTGGACCTCTCCACCCGGTTGTATCAGGTCAGCACAGAGGGACACCTGGGAGCAACATCCGGGCCAAACCCACAGCTACATCCCCTCCGAGTAGACCCGACGCGTCCGTTTCCCCCTCCAGGTGCCGGCGGCGGCGCCGTCCGTGAGGGGGGCCACGCCCCGGAGACGCGTGCCGAGCGTTTGCAACCGCCACAACACACTCAGACTTGTGAGAAGTCGTGCACGCAAGATTGACGGCATGCTAGCCCACAGAGGCCGCCGGTCACAGTCGTAGACATGTGAACGGCAATCCGCATAGAGGGAAGTGTTCGGATACTTCTCCATCACCAAAAATAATGAAAAATTACCATCGCTCCTATAACACATGTGCCCACATCGTGTAAAAAACTCATTATTTTATCGCGATCCGAGTATTTAGTAATATTCACACCGCACCGTTACCGCAGAATGTCTACTACTGTGTCATCGCCGTCCGTCAGGGGTCCACACCCCGGAGACGCGCGCCGCCTCTTCGAACATGCCACAACACCAACCCGCATGTATGAGGGGCCGATGTGACGCTCCGGTGGCATTGCTACCCCCAGGGCCCCCATCCCACCTAACCCTAGAGTGGTTGACCACGAGATCTAGCCCTTTGACTTTCCACGGAAGGGCTTTGACCAATGGACCTCTCCACCCGGTTGTGTCTGGTCAGCACAGAGGGACACCTGGAAGCGACATCCGGGCCAAACCCACAGCTACACCCCATCCGTGTAGACCCGACGCATCCGTTTCCCCCCTCCAGGTGCCGGCGGCGGCGCCGTCCTTGAGGGAGGCCACACCCCGGAGACGCTAGCCGCCTCTTCGGACATGCCACAACACCACCCCACATGTATGAGGGGCCGATGCGACGCTCCGATGGCATTGCTACCCCCCGCTGCCCTCGGGCCCCCGTCCCGCCTAACCCTGGAGCGGTTCACCATGAGATCTAGCTCTTTGACTTTCCACGGACGGGCTTCGAACGGTGGACCTCTCCACCCGGTTGTATCAGTTCAGCACAGAGGGACACCTGGGAGCAACATCCGGGCCAAACCCACAGCTACATCCCCTCCGAGTAGACCCGACGCGTCCGTTTCCTCCTCCAGGTGCCGGCGGCGGCGCCGTCCGTGAGGGGGACCA
>NW_025276836.1:0-1278 GCF_018294505.1 Triticum aestivum
TACTTTCGGAGATACCTGTAATGCACCTTTATAGTCACCCAGTTACGTTGTGACGTTTGATACACCCAAGGCACTCTTACGGTATCCGGGAGTTACACGATCTCATGGTCGAAGGAAGAGATACTTGACACTGGCAAAGCTCTAGCAAAACAAACTACACGATCTTTTATGCTATGCTTAGGATTGGGTCTTGTCCATCACATCATTCTCCTAATGATGTGATCCCGTTATCAACGACATCCAATGTCCATAGTCAGGAAACCATGACTATCTGTTGATCACAACGAGCTAGTCAACTAGAGGCTCACCAGGGACATATTGTGGTCTAAGTATTCACACGTGTATTACGATTTCCGGATAATACAGTTATAGCATGAATAAAAGACATTTATCATGAACATTGAAATATAATAATACTTTTATTATTGCCTCTAGGGCATATTTCCAACAGTCTCCCACTTGCACTAAGGTCACCAATCTAGTTACATTGTGATGAATCGAACACCCATAGAGTTCTGGTGTTGATCATGTTTTGCACGCGAGAGAGGTTTAGTCAGCGGATCTGCGACATTCAGATCCGTGTGCACTTTGCAAATCTCTATGTCTCCATCTTGAACATTTTCACGGATGGAGTTGAAACGACGCTTGATGTGCCTGGTCTTCTTGTGAAACCTGGGCTCTTTGGCGAGGGCAATAGCTCCAGTGTTGTCACAGAAGAGTTTGATCGGCCCCGACGCATTGGGTATGACTCCTAGGTCGGTGATGAACTCCTTCACCCAAATCGCTTCATGCGCTGCCTCCGAGGCTGCCATGTACTCCGCTTCACACGTAGATCCCGCCACGACGCTCTGCTTGCAGCTGCACCAGCTTACTGCTCCACCATTCAACATATACACGTATCCGGTTTGTGACTTAGAGTCATCCAGATCTGAGTCGAAGCTAGCGTCGACGTAACCCTTTACGATGAGCTCTTCGTCTCTTCCATAAACGAGAAACATGTCCTTCGTCCTTTTTAGGTACTTCAGGATATTCTTGACCGCTGTCCAGTGTTCCTTGCCGGGATTACTTTGGTATCTTGCTACCAAACTTACGGCAAGGTTTACATCGGGTCTGGTACACAGCATGGCATACATAATAGATCCTATGGCTGAAGCATAGGGGATGACACTCATCTCTTCTTTATCTTTTGCCGTGGTCGGTGACTGAGCCGAGCTCAATCTCACACCTTGTAACATAGGCAAGAACCCCTTCTTGGACTGATCCATTTTGAACCTCTTC
>NW_025276837.1:0-1278 GCF_018294505.1 Triticum aestivum
TATGGCCGAGGCATAGGGGATGACACTCATCTTTTCTATATCTTCTGCCGTGGTCGGGCATTGAGCCGTGCTCAATTGCACACCTTGCAATACAGGCAAGAACCCCTTCTTGGACTGATCCATACTGAACTTCTTCAATATCTTGTCAAGGTATGTACTCTGTGAAAGACCAATGAGGCGTCTTGATCTATCTCTATAGATCTTGATGCCTAATATATAAGCAGCTTCTCCAAGGTCCTTCATTGAAAAACACTTATTCAAATAGGCCTTTATACTTTCCAAGAATTCTATATCATTTCCCATCAATAGTATGTCATCCACATATAATATGAGAAATGCTACAGAGCTCCCACTCACTTTCTTGTAAACACAGGCTTCTCCATAAGTCTGTGTAAACCCAAACGCTTTGATCATCTCATCAAAGCGAATGTTCCAACTCCGAGATGCTTACACCAGCCCATAGATTGAGCGTTGGAGCTTGCATACTTTGTTAGCATTCTTAGGATCGACAAAACCTTCCGGCTGCATCATATACAACTCTTCCTTAAGGAAGCCGTTAAGGAATGCCGTTTTGACGTCCATCTGCCATATCTCATAATCATAGTATGCGGCAATTGCTAACATGATTCGGACGGACTTCAGCTTCGCTACGGGTGAGAAAGTCTAATCGTAGTCAACCCCTTGAACTTGTCGATAACCCTTAGCGACAAGTCGAGCTTTGTAGATGGTCACATTACCATCTGCGTCCGTCTTCTTCTTAAATATCCATTTGTTTTCTATGGCTCGCCGCTCATCGGGCAAGTCAGTCAAAGTCCATACTTTGTTTTCATACATGGATTCTATCTCGGATTTCATGGCTTCTAGCCATTTGTCGGAATCCAGGCCCGCCATCGCTTCTTCATAGTTCGAAGGTTCACCGTTGTCTAACAACATGATTTCCAGGACAGGGTTGCCGTACCACTCTGGTGCGGAACGTGTCCTTGTGGACCTACGAAGTTCAGTAACTTGATCCGAAGCTTCATGATCATCATCATTAACTTCCTCCCCAGTCGGTGTAGGCACCACAGGAACACTTTCCCGCGCTGCGCTACTTTCCGGTTCGGAAGGGGTGACTATCACCTCATCAAGTTCCACTTTCCTCCCACTCAATTCTTTCGAGAGAAACTCCTTCTCCAGAAAGGACCCGTTCTTGGCAACGAAGATCTTGCCTTCGGATCTGAGGTAGAAGGTATACCCAATAGTTTCCTTAGGGTATCCTATGAAGACGCATTTTTCCGA
>NW_025276838.1:0-1278 GCF_018294505.1 Triticum aestivum
TAGATGAAACCCACTAGCATGTGTAGGAGTTGATTGAGCCATATGTATGTGTTGTTCCTACCTTGCTATGCCTGCTATGCTTAGAGTCGTGTCAGGTCTGGTTCATCGGGGTGATGGGCTGGAGTGAAATGATTATGTTGGTAATGAGAGTGGTGTGGTGAACACGATTTGGTAAAGGTATCGATGAGAGGCCATGTAGGAGTACATGGTGGGTTGTTTCATTGAAGCCGACCTTAAGCACTGAGATCTGTATGTGTGATTTAAGAATCAGCTACTACCATGCATTGGGCCCGAAACCAATGGACCCTCTCGGCTTCTTATTCACCCTAGTTCTCCGTCCAGGAGTTGCAAGTAGTTTCTGGTGTTTGTAGCCTACTGGAGGCCGTGGACAGCGCTGACCGTAGGGGTCGGCTGTGATGCGGTAGGTACGTGGCCGGGTGTACCGAATACCCGTTAGGTATCTCGGGAACCCTGTTCACATTGTTCGGGGCCGTATGGGAAACCTCGGCCGGACTCCCTGCGGATGGAACCTGAATAGGCGATAAACCTGGACTGGAGGCTTAGGTGATTAGGTAGGTCGTGGCCGACACCCACGTTGGGCTTCCGCTTGAAGGTTGCCGAGTACATGTCGTGTAAACGACGGTAAGTGGTGAGAGCGTGTATGAAGAAGTACCCCCTGCAGGGTTAACATGATCTATTCGAATAGCCGCGTCCGCGGTAAAGGACTACTTGGTTGCCTATACAGTTCATAGACAAGTAAATGGAAACTACTAAAAGCCTCAAGATAAGTGTGAGTGCCGAGGATGGCTCTTCCGTAGGAGGACGGAGGTGGATCCTCGGTAGTGTATTGAAGTGGTGAGTAGTGGACTCGTGTGCGCAAAACCATTTCAGTTGGAGTATCGTAGAATAGCCTAGCCAAGAGTCAAAGCTGGCTTGCTGCAATAACTCCACCAACCCTTCTTGATACTATGCATGTATGTAGGATCTGATGTAAGTCTTGCTGAGTACCTTTGTACTCATGTTGCTATAATCTACATTTTTACAGAAGACGCTGCAACCCCTTCTGATGGGTTCTATGTAGACGTTGACATCAACGAGTAGGCTAAAGACCCAGGTGGTGACCCTGAGCTTGTGAAGGACCACGTAGTATAGCTAGGCTTTCCAAGCCTCTTTTATTTTACTAGTTGTCTGTACTCAGACAAGTTACTTCCGCTGCTGGTTTGTATGACTGTATGACTTGTATGTGGGGTCGTGAGACCCGTACCTTTGTGTATGTTA
>NW_025276839.1:0-1278 GCF_018294505.1 Triticum aestivum
GGCCAAAACTGCGAGTGTTGATGAGCGACACATAAATGCACCCCGGTGTTCGTCAATCATGGAAATCACGCCGAGACCCAAAAACAGAGTAATAGTCCAAGAAACGGGCCAGAATCGGCCAAAACTGTGAGTGTGGATGACCGACACGTAAATGCACCCCGTGGTTCGTTAATCGTGGAAATTACTCCGGGGGCCCAAAAAAGTGAGTAATAGTCCATGATACGGGCCAGAATCAGCCAAAACTATGAGTATTGATGACCGACACGTAAGCGCGCCTTGGGGTTCAACAACTATGGAAATCACTTCGGGACCTGAAAACAGTGAGTAATAGTCCACAAAACACGTTAGAATTGGCCAAAATTGTGAGGGTTGTTGACCGACACGTAAACACAACCCGGGGTCATTTCGGGACCCCCATAACTAAGTAATAGTCCAAGAAACGGGCCAGAATCAGCCCAAACTGCGATTGTTGATGACCTACACTTAAGCGCACCTTGGGGTTCAACAACCATGGAAATCGCTTTGGGGCCCCAAAACGGTGAGTAATAGTCCACGAAACGGGTCAGAATCGACAAAACCGCGAGTGTTGATAACCAACCCGTAAGCGCACCAAAGGGTTCGTTAATCGTGGAAATCACTCCGGGGCCCCAAAAAAGTGAGTAATAGTCCACAAAACGGGCCAGAATTGGCCAAAACTGTGAGTGTTGATGACCGACACGTAAACGCACGCAGGGGTTCGTTAATCGTGGAAATCACTCTGGGACCCCAAAACAGTGAGTAATAGTATACAAAAAAGGCAAGAATCGGACAAAAGTGTAAGTGTTGATGACCGAAACGTAAACGCACCCCGCGGTTCGTTAATCGTTGAAATCACTTCGATACCCCAAAACAGTGCGTAATACTCCACGAAACGGGCCAGAATCGGCCAAAACTGCGAGTGTTGATGAGCGACACATAAATGCACCCCGGTGTTCGTCAATCATGGAAATCACGCCGAGACCCAAAAACAGAGTAATAGTCCAAGAAACGGGCCAGAATCGGCCAAAACTGTGAGTGTGGATGACCGACACGTAAATGCACCCCGTGGTTCGTTAATCGTGGAAATTACTCCGGGGGCCCAAAAAAGTGAGTAATAGTCCATGATACGGGCCAGAATCAGCCAAAACTATGAGTATAGATGACCGACACGTAAGCGCGCCTTGGGGTTCAACAACTATGGAAATCACTTCGGGACCTGAAAACAGTGAGTAATAGTCCACAAAACACGTTAGAATTGGC
>NW_025276840.1:0-1278 GCF_018294505.1 Triticum aestivum
GGAATAATGCTATTTTCGTCGTGGTCGATCGTCTTTCCAAAGTAGCTCATTTCTTGCCTGTTCGTGAGAGTATAACCGCTAGCCAGCTGGCAGACTTATACATCTCCCGAATAGTGTCCCTCCATGGTGTTCCTTTGGAAATCAACTCGGATCGAGGAAGTCTTTTCACCTCTCGATTTTGGGAAAGTTTTCAGAATGCTATGGGAACCCGCCTCTCCTTTAGCACCGCTTTCCACCCTCAGTCGACTGGTCAAGTGGAACGCGTCAACCAGATTCTAGAAGACATGCTTCGAGCCTCTGTTATCTCTTTCGGAATGGACTGGGAGAAGTGCCTTCCATTTGCCGAATTCGCTTACAACAACAGCTATCAATCTAGCTTGGGTAAAGCCCCTTTTGAAGTTCTCTATGGACGACGGTGTCGAACACCCTTAACTGGTCAGAGACCGGGGAAAGACAATTCTTTGGCCCGGATATTCTTCAGGAAGCAGAAGAACAAGTTCGCATCGTTCGTGAAAAGTTGAAAACAGCCCAATCTCGTCAAAAGAGTCAATATGACCGAAAACATAAGGCTATGACTTTCGAGGTTGACGAGAAGGCTTATCTTCGGGTCACCCCTCTGAAGGGAACCCATCGTTTCGGTATCAAAGGCAAATTGGCTCCTCGTTACATTGGACCTTTTCGCATTCTCGCCAAACGAGGAGAAGTTGCCTACCAGTTGGAACTACCTCCGCACCTCTCCAGAGTCCATGATGTCTTCCACGTTTCTCAACTCAGGCGTTGCTTCTCGGATCCTATCCGTGAAGTGGACCACGAAACGCTTGATCTCCAAGATAATCTTACATATCGAGAGTACCCCATCTGTATCCTCGATCAGGCCGAACGTACCACCCGACGTCATAATATCAAGTTTCTCAAAGTTCAATGGTCGCACCATTCTGAGGATGAAGCAACTTGGGAAAGGGAGGATCGTCTTCGACTCGAGTATCCCGCCTTCTTCCCGGAGGAACCCAAATCTCGGGACGAGATTCTTTTGAGTGGGGGTGAGTTGTCACACCCTAGCTAGTCATGCATCAGAGTGTGTGCATCATGTTTAAATTTCCATTTAATTTGAAATGGGGATCTGTGAAACCCTCAGAATCATTTTGAAAATGATCCAAATAAAAATTTCTCCAAAAAGGTCCAAGAAAATGCTCATGTTGCTCTCTGAAAATATTGGACAGAGATAAAAATCAAACCAATATTTTTAAGAGCTCATAGGTATTTATTTTGGGCATTTGG
>NW_025276841.1:0-570 GCF_018294505.1 Triticum aestivum
GACAGTGGCCAGAGCGGGGCGGCATGGTGCGGTGTTGTGAGCGGACGCGCACTGGGTCGCGGCTGGGCGAGCACGCGCGACAACTGGCACGGCCGGACGCGGCCAGAGGCCCGCGAGCGTAGCCAGGGAACGCGGCGGGCGCCCGGGCATGGTCGACGCGCTGTGAGCGCGAGCGCCCGCGCGGAGGGGAACGGGGCGACGACGGCAGCGAGAAGGAGCGTGGAACAGATGGGGGCGCGGCGACGGAGAGAGGCGCTCCGAGCGAGGCAGCAAGGAGAGGAGGGTGGTCGCTCACATCGTTGGAGAGAAGGGGTTGGCGAAGCGTGTCGGCGCCGATGAGGAGGAGACGGGGACGCGAACGACGAGGACGACGCAGTTCAGCGATGGCGCAGCCGTGGACGAAGCGGCGAGGCCTAGGATGACGCGTCGAGGTAGCGGGGCACCGACTTGGGGTCGAGGAGGCGACGGCTGTCGGCCGGCGTCGGGGCGCCGGCGACATGGGTGCGGGGCGGCGCGGCGTCGCGGCGATGGGGTCGGGAGCGGCTGTTGCACCCCCGATCCAGATCCGTT
>NW_025276841.1:580-1278 GCF_018294505.1 Triticum aestivum
CGGCAATGGGGTCGGGAGCGGCTGTTGCACCCCCGATCCAGATCCGTTCGTGGGGGGGGAGAGGAGCGACGTGCGGGAGTGGGAGTGAGGGGCGAGTGGGTGGCGGCTAGGGTTGCGGGGGGTGAGGGGAGTGGATAAGGGGTGGGGTTTGGGCAGGCCTGGTGGGGTGGCCGGCTGGGCCGGTTGGGTTGGCCCAGTTGGGCCACGGCCCGGGGGGGCTTTCTCTTTCCCTTTTTTTTGTGTGTGTGTTAGTTCTGTTTTTTTTCCTTTTTCTTTTTATTTAATTTTCTTTTCTAGTTCATTCTTTTAATTGTTGTTTTATAAAATATAAATACAACTCCTAAATTAATGTTATAATTTAATCTACTGCTCCAATAAGTATGACACCTAATTAAAATAGTTTGCATTATTATTATTTTTAAAAGGGCATTTAATTAATCGTCATAGCTGCGTTTTAATTACTTTAGAGTCTTTAAACGTTTTATAAAAGTGTGGTTTCTCCACAATAATTACCTATGCATTATTTGGCAACACCCCAACATCTTAGTTTTAATATTTGAAAATCTTTACCATTTGACTTTATTTTAAGTTTTAATTTCGAATCGATTTTGAACTAACACGAAATTAACAACAGTAACCGTGGTGACGTGGCATCATTATCTTGGGATTACTGTAGCCTAATTATCCGGGCGTCACAA
>NW_025276842.1:0-1278 GCF_018294505.1 Triticum aestivum
TTCCAAATCCACTTTCATATTCATCACAATAAGATTCAACATCCTCAAAAATAGTGGGATCACTACTTCCTAAAGTTGACACTCTTCCGAACCAACTTTCATCAATATAATCATCATAGGTAGGAGGCATGCTATCATCATAACAACTTTGCATATCAAAACTTGGGATGCTAAAAATATCATCTTCATTAAACATAGCATCCCCAAGCTTGGGACAAACATTAATTTCAGAAAATATATTCTCAAATATTTCATACTCATCAAACATAGCTTCCCCAAGCTTGGGCCCTTTCATATCATAAGCATAATCACTCTCATCATTAAAAATATTGATAGCACCAATAGTATAGCAATTATCATCATCACAAGGAGTAGTAGGAGCAACATCATTTGGGAGGGATACCTTTTTACCTTTGTTTCTCCTTCTTTTCTTTTTCTTCTTCACATTATGTGTAGGTTCAACCTTCCTACTTGAGCTCCTTATTGACGAGATTGGTTGAATAGAAAGCTCTTCCTCGTTACCTGATTTATCATAAGAAACAATAGGAGGATATTGGGAAGTCTCTTCCCTTTCATTAGTGTTTTCTTCATCTTCCATTTGCTTTCTTTTCTTTAGGTAATTGGCAATATAAGAATTTTCAATGCAATTCTCCGCACAATGCATATAATTTTTCTCTAGATCAAAATCAAGAATTTTATCAAGATTAAATTTTGGAATACCCTCAGTTATACGTTTCATTTATTCATAACCCAAAAGAAGGCTAAGCTCTTTATGATCCTCAAGGGTAATCAAATTATCACAATATTCAGACACGACTTGATCATGAAACAAATAGCATTGGAGCTTTAAATGACCATGTTCATTGCAAAGTTCACAAGGAGCGCGAAAAATATTGAATCTTTTAGCACATTAATCTAGCTCTTCTTGCAACAATTTGGTTTCTAAGTACTTATGCCTCTTGCAATAAATATCTTCTCTATTTTGTGTGTTCATGCAAACATGCACTCCACAAAAGTTGACATGCTCATAAGAGATATTTTCATCATAACTAGTCCAATCATCATTAGCATCATGGATATTCAAAGAATTCGTACTAACAACATTGCAATCATGCTCATCATTCAAAGATTTAGTGCCAAACAATTTAATGCATTCTTCTTCTAACACTTTGGCACAATTTTCTTTTCCATCATACTCACGAAAGATATTAAAAAGGTGAAGCGTATGAGACAAACTTAACTCCATTTTTTTGTAGTTTTCTTTTATAAACTAAACTA
>NW_025276843.1:0-1278 GCF_018294505.1 Triticum aestivum
TAAGCGGAAGCGTTCAAGTGAACGGGGTTGATGGAGTCGTACTCGTCGTGATTCAGATCACCGATGACCAAGTGCCGAACGGACGGCACCTCCGCGTTCAACACACGTACAGCCCGGTGACGTCTCCCACGCCTTGATCCAGCAAGGAGAGAGGGAGAGGTTGAGGAAGACTCCATCCAACAGCAGCACAACGGCGTGGTGGTGGTGGAGGAGCGTGGCAATCCTGCAGGGCTTCGCCGAGCACCTACGGGAGAGGAGATGTGTCACGGGAGGGAGAGGGAGGCAACCAAAGGCCTTAGGTATGATTGCTCCTCCTTTTCCCCACTATATATAGGGCCAAGGGAGAGGGGGAGGGCGCAGCCTTGCCCCCTCCTCCAAGGAAGGGGTGCGGCTAAGGATGGGGAGGAGTCCATCCTCCCCAAGGCACCTTGGAGGTGCCTTCCCCCTTTAGGACTCTTCCCTTTTTCCTTTATCTTGGCGCATGGGCCTCTAGGGGCTGGTGCCCTTGGCCCATGTAGGCCAAGGCGCACCCCCTACAGCCCATGTGGCCCCCCGGGGCAGGTGGCCCCACCCGGTGGGCCCCCGGGACCCTTCCGGTGGTCCCGGTACAATACCGATGACCCCGAAACTTGTCCCGATTGCCGAAACAGGACTTCCTATATATAAATCTTTACCTCCGGACCATTCCGGAACTCCTCGTGACGTCCGGGATCTCATCCGGGACTCCGAACAACATTCGGTAACCACATACAACCTTCCTTTATAACCCTAGCGTCATCGAACCTTAAGTGTGTAGACCCTACGGGTTCGGGAGACATGCAGACATGACCGAGATGTTCTCCGGTCAATAACCAACAGCGGGATCTGGATACCCATGATGGCTCCCACATGTTCCACGATGATCTCATCGGATGAAACACGATGTCAAGGACTTAATCAATCCCGTATTCAATTCCCTTTGTCTAGCGGTATTTTACTTGCCCGAGATTCGATCGTCGGTATCCAATACCTTGTTCAATCTCGTTATCGGCAAGTCACTTTACTCGTTCCGTAACACATCATCCCGTGATCAAATCCTTGGTCACATTGCGCATATGATGATGTCCTACCGAGTGGGCCCAGAGATACCTCTCCGTTTACACGGAGTGACAAATCCCAGTCTCGATCCGCATAAAACAATAGATACTTTCGGAGATACCTGTAGTGCACCTTTATAGCCACCCAGTTACGTTGTGACGTTTGATACACCCAAAGCACTCCTACGGTATCCAGGAGTTA
>NW_025276844.1:0-1278 GCF_018294505.1 Triticum aestivum
TTGTTCGATAAATTCTCCCAGTCAATCTCGTCGGCTTGTGATCCTGGCATGGTTAGCAGCAATAGAAACACACAAGAATATGATCCTACAGACTACTAAGAAGTGGTGGTGGTGTATCACAAATCCGTCAAGCAAATCTCAAATTCTTACCAGTTCTTACCCAGCAGCAGGCGGTGATCGGCAACCGTTGTAGTCAAAAACTCTCAAAGCTTGGATAGAGCGATTACCAGGGAGAGTCAAACACACGACGTAGATGTATGTGGAGCTGGGAAGGCTTATAGTATGGTAGCAAAAAGGGTCAGCAATAATCAATTCAGAGATGCAAAGTTGAATAAACGCTCAACGACAGTACTGTGCTGGTCCTAGGCTAGACTGTGCTAGAGACGCGAGCCTAGAACACCAACAAAATCACGGCGCGGCACGTAAACAAGGGAAAAGCACACTCTGAATTTTTTTTTCGCTCTTCTTTTTTTTTGCGCTGCCTTTTTTTTGCGCTCTTTTTTTTGCGCTGCTTTTTTTTTTGCGAAAAATCACTATAATGGCGAGTGTCTCAAAACTCTTCTTAGCTCAAACTGACACGATGGGCACGAAATTTTTTCGACCAATTTTTTTTTTTTTGACTGCCCGGACCCAAAAACTGGAAACGGGTCAAAAAAAACTTCCTATAATGGCACCTGTCTCAAAACACTCAGAAACACCTAAAAATAGGATAGCCAGAAATTTTTTCGAAAAATGCGTTTTCGAAAAATTTTGGGCCTAAACGGAGCGTGGCTACCCGACTCTTTTTTTTCGAAACCTACTCCGGCAAGGAAACACGAATCGGAAACTAGATGGATCTCGAAAACAACCCTAATAATCAAGGAACTCGGATTGGTGGTGGATATATGGTGGTGGTATATGGCAGCGGTGGTGGTAGTATATGGATATGGATCGGTGGTGGTATATGGATACGGATTCGGAGCGGTAGTGGTGGATGGCAGGGGCGATGATGATGGTGCGGCGGCGGCGTGACAACTTATGACCAGAACTCGAAACTCTAAAAGACTAGACTCTAAGACCAGCAACTAGACACGACGATGCAACCGCAAATTCAACAAAGCAAAACCCTAAAAAGATTATGCAAAGGCTCAGATTGGTTCGGATATGATGAACTAACCCTAATTTTTTTTGTGGCTTTTTCGTGGACTGTAGGTATGAAGAACAGACTCGATCTAAACTACGAAAAACTGTAAAATCTCACCGAGCAACCTGGAAATCTGATACCACTTGATAGAGGCA
>NW_025276845.1:0-1278 GCF_018294505.1 Triticum aestivum
CAACCATGGTACATGTTCCGGCCAGTAAATTGCACAAACCAACCACAATGGAGGCTAGGTTAGCAGAAAACACGACTATGCATTTTTTCTGATTGAAAACACCGGTAATAACACGGATGGGTGACTTTAGCTCGATTAAGCATGCTTATGACAGATGAGGTCCACCAGCCAGGCGGACATGGCACCGCTTAACCTCTCATATTTAACAGTGATGTTTGGTAACGTTATCATCATGTGGGGCACCGCTTAACCCTCAGATTTAACGGTGACGTTTGGTAACGTTATCATCATGTGGGGCCCTGTGGGGGTCCACCTGTCATCCAAAGAACAAAAGAAAAAAATGCTGCTTCCTGCTCCTGTTATCCTCACCACGAGAGCCTGGTGCCAGAGACACATCGCGCTGCCCCCAGCCCGCCGCTCAACCTGCGCACGCCACCGGCCGGTGACCGCAGCAGCAGCTCAAACGGGACAGGAGTCCCGCACTGGGACAGCGGTCGCGCTTCTAGGCTTCACCTGCATGTTCCTCATCATCGGCCACGCCCACCCCTGCTGCAAATCACAGAAGCTTCTCGGCCCCAATGGTGGCCAGCGTTCCATCGCACGGCTCCCTCCGCCAGCGACTTCCTCCCGCCTGCCCCTGCTCCGTCGCACAGGTCCCTCCGCCGGCGACTTCCTCCCTCCCGCCCCCGCTCCCTCGCACGGTTCCCTCCGCATGCTGTGGAATGACTGCGTGCGGCGCACGGTGTGCCACAACGAGGCAACCAACCACCCGATCCTGGAGCTCCCTCCGTTCCCGCCTCATCGGCGTGGGCACACCGCCCGCCAACGACCATCTCCACGTCATATTGCAGTCGGCCGACCGAGGAGCTCAAGGTGGCTGCGCTCCAGCTGCCGCCCCAAGCCTCCACAGCTTGCTGCGCCGCAGGCACCTTTCCCCAGACCCTGATGGCGCGCCTCCTCGCCGCCGACGAGACACATGGGCGAGTCGTACTGCTGCTCTCCTCATGTACTTGCGCAGGCCAAATCCATGGAGCTGATTGCGTTTATGTTTTTGATTGAAGGGTGTCCCTATAAAATTATAGGGGCTAGTTTGTAAAATGTTGAAGAGAGGAGTGTGACGCTGACAAGCGGGCCCCATGTCCAGCAACCGATTCAATGTAACGGTGTGAGAAATTTGTGCCACCTTAGCCTCACTAGCGGGCCCCATCAGTCATAAATGCACTTAACCGAGCCAAAGCAGCCGACCGGTGTTATTTGCAAAAAGATTACCATAGACAT
>NW_025276846.1:0-1278 GCF_018294505.1 Triticum aestivum
TACCTATGGCAAAGAGCTATCTATGGCCGACCGAAAGTCTACAAATTGTTGTGTATCTGCTATCGGCGAAGGAGGTACCGAGTATTATGGGAGAGTTGAAGCAATTTATGAACTTCTATTCTATGGTGAAAACCCACCGAATGTCGTAGTCTTCAAATGTTATTGGTTTCAGCCGAAGGAGACTAGAAGAACTCATGAACATATAGGGCTAGTTGAAATCAACCAAAGCACCCATTTAGATGTTCCTGATGTCTATATTACGGCTCAACAGGCGACCCAAGTATTCTATCTACCGTGGGCCTGCCAAACTAATCCAAATCTGAAAGGTTGGGAAGTCGTTTATGAAGTGCCGCCACGTGCTAGACTATCTCCCCCAAAGGAAGAGGATTATGAACCTCACATTAACCCAGACACATATGAAGGAGAATTCTTCCAAGAGACACGTCTTTCCAAAAAGCATTTCAAGAACCGCTATACTTCACCCCAAAACATTGAAGTAGACAGTGACAGTGAATCCGACATCACCCCAGAGGAGGAACAAGAAGAGCCGGAACAAGAAGAGGTTACTGCTGCGGATGACCTGTCATTGCTTGACCGATTACGTCAAGGTGGCCTTGCATATGTTGATGCCACTGAACCCTATGAGCCCGTCATTGATTATAGTGATGATGATGATTATGCATTTATTGATGATACTGATCGAGATTATTAGTAGTGTCAGGTATTAAATTTTTTAATGTTGTACTTGATGATGATACACTTAAGTGATACACATATTATTATTCATGTCGGTATTTTTTTTATGTTGTACTAATTTCGTTTACTGTTTGTCATGGCAGGTGTTGAAAGATGGTGGGCGCTGGTCGGGAGCGCGCCAAGGCCCCTTCTTCCTTGGCGCGTGGTCTGAGGTCTTCGATTCCAGACGTACCTCTTCGCCGAGCGTTGCTGGACAGTATGTCCACACCGCCGGGCCCTTCTTCGTCCACCGCGGTGCCCAGCAGGGGACGAGGTAGGAAGAGAGGAGGTGGGGCACGTGGTCGCGGGAGAGGAGGTAGGGTGACTGCTAGGGAGCCTTCCTCGCCGCCACCCCCAGCTGTTTCACCCGAGCACGTGACTGCTAGGGTGGACTCGTCCGAGGAGGAGGCTACACGGACTCCGGTCCACGAGCCTCCGGTCCACGGGTCTTGGGCCCACGAGCCTCGGGTCGACTGGCCTTCGGCCCACGAGAGTTCGGCCCACGAGACCCCGGAGGAGCACACGTCCGGATGGGGTACCTGG
>NW_025276847.1:0-1278 GCF_018294505.1 Triticum aestivum
CTCTATTAATTATAGCTAGCTAACACAATATATGAAACACCTAAATTAACCCCCCCAAACCCCCAAACCCCCCCTTTAAAAAAAACCAACCACAGAAATGCTGACGCGTGGATGCCTATTGGTCCCGGTTGGTGCCACCAACCGGGACCAAAGGGTCTCCTGCCTGGGCTCCGCGCACAGGCCACGTGGAGGCCCATCTGTCCCGGTTCTGGATTGAACCGGGACTAAAAGGACAGGGCATTAGTACCGACCCTTTAGTCCCGGTTCCAGAACCGGGACAAAAGGCCCTTACAAACCGGGATAACAGGCCCTTTTTCTACCAGTGTTATTTTGTTGTGGTTATGCATGCTAGACTTTGCATCACTTCAAGAATTAACTGAAATTATTGATTAAAGATGGTTGTTATCTCAATCGGCCACAGAAGCCTTTTTTATACAACATCGGCATGATTTTCTTATTTTTTACACTTGTGGGTAACTTGCATCTACTGTTCTTCCTTTTAGCGACATCATTCTCTTTCTACAATTTTTGCATGTCCATTTAGTTTCAGAGGAAGGCACATGCCAGTTGCCTGGGTTGTGCCATGATATGCTTTGTACGAGAACACGCATGATATGATTTGGCGTTGCTGCATAACTCCATTAGACTTTGTTCTTTCAAAGTTGGGCACACAAAAGCAAGTTACGTTTTAACTTCTACACGGCAAAAGGTACCAATATATACCGTTGTTCTTTTGATGCTCCAAGCATCAATGTGCGATTAGTCTTTGTATCTTCTTCCGTCTCTGTTATTTAAGTTTGCTAATTTATTTGAATGACGCCCTCTTGATTGATGAGGCCATCAATGGATGCGTCATTGTCTCCAAGATTGCGTCCCCACAGTGATCCACACATAGCATCATTGTTGGATACCGGTTAGTGTCTACAAGTGCTTGCTTCCCCGGACTTTGCATGTTGACAGAAATATTTAATATACATTAATTTTAGCATTTTACTTTTAAGAACTTTCTAATATAATCATAGAGGACATGTTTAGAGCAATATAATATGATAACGTGAAACCAAAGGACGTGCACAAATACATAACCATTGAGGTATTAATAGAAGCTTGATGCAATATTTTATAGTTTATATGATGTTTTCCCCTTTTTATGGGAAGATGAAGGAATAAGGAAAGAAAATAATATGACATAGTCTGCTATTTGTGCACCAATACCTCTTCTCTTTTTAAATAAAAGGTACAAAGGGTTAATTTTTCCTTAATTCTATGAGGCTTTCT
>NW_025276848.1:0-1278 GCF_018294505.1 Triticum aestivum
ACAAATATATGGTAGGTCCTTCACAAAAAAACTCATTTCGGGCACTCGGAAAATGGAAAATGAATTTTCCGTGCAAAGAAAATGAAAACTCCCTTAGGCAACATTGTTTGGAATTCCAAGATGCACCCTTGTGCACAGTATTAGATCATTTGAACAAACTATGCCATGAATGTGGCCATAAGATTGATCATTTGGCTTGAAAGCCATGAATCTTCACACTTGATAGCTCATTTCTGAGAACATTTTTTAAAAATAATTATCGTATTACAAGTTTATTATTTTTCCTGGAAACTTGGTCACATATAATGACACAATGCGGAGGTTTTCCAATTTTTTGATTTTTTTTGAATTTTTTATGCCCGTTTCAAAATGCGGTCAAAACACCGGGAATGACCGTTCCTAGCTAGTGGTTGAATCTTGTAATTTTTTGGTGTTTCTCTGATTAAATAGATACTTATGTACCTAGAAATGATTTTTGGAAAAAATAAAGAGCAAACTACGAGGTAGCTGCGGTTCAAATTTGACCCGCTTCCAACTGAATCAGCGGGAATTTGTCTTTTTCACCAGAGGTGGATCAAAACTTTTGACACCCAACCATTTTGTCAATTGTGCATTATATATGGCCTAGTATTTTATAAAATTGATTAGGTTCAATTTTGCGACAAATATATGGTAGGTCCTTCACAAAAAAACTCATGCTGGGCACTCGGAAAATGATTAAAAATAGCTAAAAATATCGGAAATGCATACAAATTGGTCCTCATCCTTAAAATGCGATCTAATTCTAGTGAAAATTTGTGTGGTGCCCTTTTGCAAAATATTTTTGATGACTGCTTCACAAAATCCCTCTATTTTTAGTACTTGGAAACTATTTTAAATCATTGATTTTTTTTAAACCAATCACAACTCTTCCCACAGATTGATGACATGGCGGCCATCCATCCATACATCCATCCATCTCTCCATCCCACATCCATCCATCCATCTATCTGCAGAAAAAAGAAAAAAATTGAAAAAGAGATACCCCTACCCGCGGCCCGAACCCTAGGTCAGATCCCATCGACCCCTTCCCCCATCGCACCCTCCTCCCTCGTCCCCATCTCCTCGCCGCCGCCACCACCTCCCGATCCAGTCCTCTCCCCTCCGCTCCCACCCACCGCCGACATTGACGTCCTCCTCACCCGCCGCAGCCGACCTCGTCCCTCCCTCCCCTCACCATCTCTCCCCACCCTATGCCCCAGATCGAGTCGAGCAGGTAGGCTGACGCGCTAGGGTTCC
>NW_025276849.1:0-1278 GCF_018294505.1 Triticum aestivum
AGCCAAAACGGCGAGTGTCGATGACCTGCACGTAAGCACGTAATAGGACCTTGTAGTTCAACAAGCAAGGAAATCGCACAGGGACACCAAAATGGTGAGTAATAGCCCATGAAACGGGACAGAATCGGGCAAAACGGAGAGTGTTGATGAATGACACGTAAGCGCTTCTTGGGGTTTAGCAACCATTAAAATCGCTTCGGGACCCCAAAATGGTGATTAATAGTCCACAAAACGGGCCAGAATCAGCGAAAATTGTGAGTGTAAATGACCTACACGTAAGCACACATTAGGGTTCAGTAACCATAAAATCGCTCCGAAACCCCAAATCAATGAGTAATAGCCCATGAAACGGGCCAGAATCGGCCAAAATGGCGATTGTTGATGAACGACACGTAAGCACACCTTGGGCTTCGGCAACCATAAAAATCGCTCTGGGACCCCAAATTGGTGAGTAGTAGTCCACGAAACGGGCCAGAATCGGCCAAAACAGCGAGTGTTAATGACCTGCACGTAAGCGCACCTCGGGGTTCAGAAACCATGGAATTTCCTCCTTACCCCAAAACGGTGAGTACTAGTCTATGAAACGGGTCAGAATCATCAAAGAGGTGAGTGCTGATGAACGATACATAAGCGCACCTTGGGGTTCAGCAACCATAAAAGTCGCTCTCGGATCCCAAAACGGTGACTAATAGTCCACGAAATGGGCCAGAATCGGCCAAAATGGCGAGTGTTAATGTCATGCACGTAAGCGCACCTTGGGGTCCATAAACCAAGAAAATCGCTTCGGGACCCCAAAACGGTCAGTAATAGTCCACGAAACGGGCCAGAATCGGCCAAACTTGCGAGTGTTGATGACCGATAGGTAAATGCACCCCGAGTTTCATCAATCGTGGAAATCGCTCCAAGACCTCAAAATGGTGAGTAATAGTCCATGAAATGCGCCAAAATCGGCCAAAACTGCAAGTGTTGATGACCTACACATAAACGCACCTCGGGGATCATTAATCGTGGAAATCGCTCCAGGACCTCAAAAAGGTGAGCAATAGCCCATGAGACGGGACGAATCAGCCAAAACGGCGAGTGTCGATGACCTGCACGTAAGCACGTAATAGGACCTTGTAGTTCAACAAGCAAGGAAATCGCACAGGGACACCAAAATGGTGAGTAATAGCCCATGAAACGGGCCAGAATCGGGCAAAACGGAGAGTGTTGATGAATGACACGTAAGCGCTTCTTGGGGTTCAGCAACCATTAAAATCGCTTCGGGACCCCAAAATG
>NW_025276850.1:0-1278 GCF_018294505.1 Triticum aestivum
GAGACGAAGGAGATTATGCGTCAAGTACAAGAGCTTCTCGACAAAGGTTATATACGCGAATCCCTTAGTCCTTGTGCTGTTCCTATTATTCTAGTGCCGAAAAAGGATGGTACATCACGTATGTGTATTGATTGTAGAGGCATTAATAATATTACTATTCGTTATCGTCATCCTATTCCTAGGCTAGATGATATGCTTGATGAATTGAGTGGCTCTACAATATTCTCCAAAGTTGATTTGCGTAGTGGCTACCATCAAATTCGTATGAAATTGGGAGATGAATGGAAAACAGCATTTAAAACTAAGTTTGGATTATATGAGTGGTTAGTCATGCCTTTTGGGTTAACTAATGCACCTAGTACTTTCATGAGATTAATGAACGAAGTTTTACGTGCTTTCATTGGACGATTTGTGGTAGTTTACTTTGATGACATATTGATTTATAGCAGATCTTTGGAAGAACATTTGGAACATTTTACGTGCTGTTTTTAGTGCTCTACGTGATGCACGTTTGTTTGGTAACCTTGGGAAGTGCACCTTTTGCACCGATCGAGTATCTTTTCTTGGCTATGTTGTTACTCCACAGGGAATTGAAGTTGATAAAGCCAAGATTGAAGCTATTGAGAGTTGGCCGCAGCCCAAAATGGTCACACAAGTGAGGAGTTTTCTTGGCCTCGCTGGATTCTATAGGCGTTTTGTGAGAGATTTCAGCACCATTGCTGCACCTCTCAATGAGCTTACAAAGAAAGATGTGCCTTTTCTTTGGGGTACCGCACAGGAAGAAGCCTTCTCGGTATTGAAATATAAGTTGACACATGCTCCTTTACTCCAACTTCCTGATTTTAATAAGACTTTTGAGCTTGAATGTGATGCTAGTGGAATTGGATTAGGCGGTGTGTTATTACAAGATGGCAAACCTGTTGCATACTTTTCTGAAAAATTGAATGGGCCTAGTCTGAATTATTCTACTTATGATAAAGAATTATATGCTCTTGTTCGGACTTTAGAAACATGGCAACATTATTTATGGCCCAAAGAATTTGTTATACATTCTGATCATGAATCTTTGAAACATATTAAAAGTCAAGCTAAACTGAATCGTAGACATGCTAAATGGGTTGAATTCATTGAGACTTTTCCTTATGTCATTAAACACAAGAAGGGAAAAGAAAATGTTATTGCTGATGCATTGTCTCGCCGCTATACTATGCTTTCACAACTTGACTTCAAAATATTTGGTTTGGAGACCATCAAAGATCAATATGTGCATGATGCTGA
>NW_025276851.1:0-1278 GCF_018294505.1 Triticum aestivum
CAGCGCCTTGTATTCAGCTTTAGTCGAGGAACGAGATACCGTTGGTTGCTTTCTGGCGCTCCAGGATATAAGATTTGGTCCGAGGAAGACCGCGAAGCCACCCGTGGAGCGACGATCGTCGCTGCAGCCAGCCCAATCCGCGTCAGTGAACACACTCATGAGGACTGATGGCGAGTGCCGAATGGATAAGCCGGTGGATACTGTTCCTCTGACAAAGCGAAGGATTCTTTTCACTGCTTCCCAATGTACATCAGTGGGACGTGACAAATACTGGCACACTTTGTTCACTGCAAACGACAGGTCTGGCCTTGTCAGTGTCAAGTATTGCAACGAACCTACTGTGCTCCTGTACTTGAAGGCATCATCCTCATTCAGTGCTTGGCTAGACTCCTGTGTGAGCTTCTCATGTGTACAAATCGGCGTTGGAACTGGTCTGCAATTTGCCATGTTTGAGCGTTCCAGTAGATCGAGTCCATACTTCTGCTGAACAAGGTTGATTCCCCCGGAATTGCGGATCACTTCAATCCCAAGAAATAATCCAATGGACCAAGATCCTTAATAGGGAAGGTAGCAGAGAGCTGGCGGAGCAGGCATTCAACCGCCCTCGTGGAAGAGCCAACGATGACCATGTCGTCAACATACACCAGCATGTAAAGAGTGACACCATTTTCATGAAAGATGAACAGCGAGGTGTCTGCTACAGACGGCACAAAACCAAGTTGTTGAAGACGATCGTGAAGCCGAGCATAGCAAGCACGCGGTGACTGCTTCAACCCATACAAAGCCTTCTGAAGCTTGCAAACATAGTTCGGACGGCTCAGATCTTGGAACCCTGGCGGTTGTTGCATGTATGCCTCCTCCTCAAGTATTCCATGCAAAAATGCGTTGCTGATGTCCACTTGACGAAGCTGCCAGCCACGGGAAACAGCCAGGGAGAGCACCAAACGCACTGTAGCAGGCTTCACAACAGGAGAGAAAGTATCTGAATAATCGATGCCATACTGTTGAGTAAACCCACGAGCGACAAGGCGAGCCTTGAACTTGTCAAGCGATCCATCAGATTTATGCTTGACTTTTACAACCCATTTGCACCCAACGATATTCTTGCTGTCGGTCGCAGAACCAATGTCCACGTGTGGTTATGCTGGAGAGCAGAGTATTCAGCTTCCATGGCGGCGCGCCACTGATGGTCGGTAAGCGCATGTCAATAGGACCGTGGTTCAACATGAAAAGCGCACCGCCGAGGATCGTAGCGCAAAGTGCCATCCGTCGGCACCA
>NW_025276852.1:0-1278 GCF_018294505.1 Triticum aestivum
GTTACTAGACCGGTAATCACTATTGCAATTCTATTTGAGGGAGAGGCATAAGCTAACATACTTTCTCTACTTGGATCATATGCACTTATGATTGGAACTCTAGCAAGCATCCGCAACTACTAAAGATCATTAAGGTAAAACCCAACCATAGCATTAAAGTATCAAGTCCCCTTTATCCCATACGCAAACAACCTACTTACTCGGGTCTGTGCTTATGTCACTCACGCCATCCACCATAAGCAAATCATGAACATATTGCAAACCCTACAGCAGGGATCCCTCACGCTTGCGCGACACGGAGAGCACCATAGAACAAGTTGGGTAACAACCTGGGGCATGAGCATAAAACATTTCATATCAATCCGACGTTTTGGCTGAGAGAATTATTTTTTTTGGTGACAGGGCAAAATCAGTTTCGGGACAACAACTTCCCCAAATCTCACTTTCCTCCCATTAGAGGCTATTCTTGGCACAAAAACGAAACAAGAAGGATAAGGAGAGGTTATTACAGAGGTAATAACTTCCAAGACTCAAAGAAACAAAAATAAACTGAAAGAAAAAATATAATGGGTTGTCTCCCAAAAGCTCTTTCTTTATAGCCATTAAGATAGGCATGATAATTTGGATGATTGTTGTGGGCATGACCCTGCGGGTGCCCACCATAAGGATACCTGGTATCGCATAACAGGAGGCCTGCGGCCTGGAAGGACTCGAGGTCCAGGTCATCGCCACGCTTGGAGCCCAGGAAGCCCATGGACATGACGTGATCCGTAAGGAAGTGCTATTGTAAGTAGATAGGGAAACCCCCTTACCATGATGTAAACTGATCCTGATACGAACTCGGGACCCAGCCTAGTCTATAAAGGCTGGGAGAGGGGTACGGGGTCGACACAACAATAACGCACACAAACCTCACAACCACCATCACGATTGATCTAGCCTTGGCCATGCGCAAGGGCTAACCCTAGTCTCCGATCTCAACGACTTTGTACACTCCATCAATATAAAGATCCGACAAGCAACACGTAGGGTTTCCTTTACAAGGGCCTGAAGCTGGGTAAATCTGTGTCTTGTGTTTCACACCTCACGTTTAGATCGTCGATTCCACCGGTAGACATGATTCATCAAAACCCTAAGTCCACAACCATGGGCATTGCCGAGGTACTCCCTCGTCGATTGGCGCCGTATGTGGGAATTTCGTCTACTGGACCCATGGAGTCTCCGATCCTCATCTCGACGAATGGCAGTTCGTCGACTCTTGCGGAGCAGATCTTCTTC
>NW_025276853.1:0-1278 GCF_018294505.1 Triticum aestivum
TTAGCCATTAATTATTGATAATAAAGAAATGACATAAAATTTGACGAAAGATTGCATCCAGATGTAACTAGATGACAACAGATCGATGAACTATCATCCATTGTTTAATGCTTTCACTTGAAAGGATCGACAGAGCTCATCTTGTCGGTACGGGAACGGGAAGCCGACGTTCGTCTCCAGCCCAACAGGGATCTCTGGTGATGGAGGCATCCCTGTCTCATCGTCGAATCCTGGCGGCTGAGGAATCACCATCTGCATCTCCTCCATTTCCATCCCTGCGGCGAACACCAACGGTGGAGGCATATCCTGCATATCCATCCCGGCGGTGACTGCCTGTGCCGGAGGCAGCTCCATCAACATCTGCTGCTACATATTAATCTCGAAGGCGAACACCTCAGGCGGAGGCAGCGTCGTCATCAGCATCTGATGCTCCTGCTGCTACCTAGCTCCAAAGTACTGCCACCGAAGAGCTGTAGTGGTAGCGGCGGGGCCACCTCCTCCATGCGGCTCACGTCGACGCGCAAGTGAACCTGGTTGGCGCGTTTGGAGACGATGTCCTTGACCTGCATCAGCACAACAAAGAAGGCCACCAATGTTGTTGCCGAAGCCTAGCTAGCTCTCTCTGTCGTGGATGGATGGAGGTACAAGAACGAAGACACAACAGAAATTTCCTACAGGCGCTCACACACACCTGGTCACGTACGCATGCAACCCAGGTTGCCACGGGCCGAGTCCGACACGTTCACCACGCGCACGCACGCACACCGCGTCCCAGGCTCGCCACGGCTTATTCCTAACACACTCCTCCTAAGCCGTGGCCTAGAGGAGTCCGTCGTCGTCGACGTTGCCGTTCACCAGCAGCGCCTGCTCCGCCGCTGGAGCCTTCCTCAGCTGTGGGCAGTCCCGCTTGAAATGGCCGCGCTCTCCGCACTTGTAGCAGCGCCCGCGCCGGTTCCCGCCGTTGCTCGACGCCACGCTCTTGCCGTCGTCCTCGTCCCGAGCACCGCCGTGTCGACGCTCCCGCGCTGCCTACTGTGCCGCCTCATGAGCAGCTGCTTACCCCCGCGCTCGCCGCCGTCTTGTCCACGGCGCCGAACCCGCTTGTCGAACGCGCGCAGCCGCCCGAGCGCTTCGTCAAACGCCATCGTCGTCACGTCGTTGAACTGCTCGATGCCGACGACGACAGGGAAGAGGCGATCCGGCACCGTATCCAGCAACTTCTTGACAAGTGTTCCGTCGCCCAGCCTCTCCCTGAGGTTGGCATACCTCGCCGCCATC
>NW_025276854.1:0-1278 GCF_018294505.1 Triticum aestivum
CCTCAGGAACTGAGTTCTGTGTTTGTGATCCATGATTCAGCTACTACCACGCATTGGGCCCGAAACCAATGGACCCTCTCGGCTTCTTGATCACCCTTGTCCTCTGTCCAGGAGTTGCAAGTAGTTTCTGGTGTTTGTAGTATGCTGGAGGCCGTGCGCAGCGCTGACCGTAGGGGTGGGCTGTGATGCGGTAGGCACGTGGCACGGTGTACCGGGCGCCCGTTTGGTGTCTCGGGAACCCTGTTCACATCGTTTGGGGCTGTGAGCGAAACTCCGGCCGGATCTCCTCATGGATGGAACCCGAATAGGCGATAAACCTGGACTAGAGACTTAGGTGATTAGGTAGGTCGTGGCCGACACCCACGTTGGGCTTCCGCTTGAAGGTTGCCGAGTACATGTCGTGTAAACGGCGGTAAGTGGTGAGAGCGTGTGTGAAGAAGTACACCCCTGCAGGGTTAACATCATCTATTCGAATAGCCGTGTCCGTGGAAAAGGACTTCTGGGTTGCTTATATCAGTTCATAGACAAGTGGAAGTGGATACTCTAAAATACGCAAGATAAGCGTGAGTGCTATGGATGGCGTTCTCGTAGGGAGACGGGAGCGGATCCATAGTGTTGTATTGATATGGTGAATATGTGGACTCGTGTGCGCCACCTCAAAAGAGTTACTCGCAGTCGTAGTTTAGGATAGCCACCGAGTCAAAGCTGGCTTGCTGCAGTTAAACCCCACCACCCCTTTGTTGATAATGATGCATATGTAGATAGTTCCGATGTAAGTCTTGCTGGGTACATTTGTACTCACGTTTGCCTATTTTATGTTTTTGCAGAGAGACTTCAGTCTCACTAGTAATTCCGCGTGGTCTTCGACGTTTAGCTTGTTACCTCAGCTACGATCTTGTGCCCTCGGCAGGATCTGGTAGATAGTCAGGCTTCTCAGCCTTTTTTTTCATTTATAGATGTCTGTACTCAGACATGATAGCTTCCGCTTGTGCTTTGATTTGTATGCTCTGAGTGTTGGGTCGTGAGACCCCTGTTTGTAAAATCTCGCTCCTCGGAGCCTATTGAATAAATACTTGAGTTGTAGAGTCATGTTGTGATGCCATGTTGTATTTGCACATATCGAGCATATTGTGTGTATGTTATTGAAATGCTTGGTATGTGTGGGATCTGACAACCTAGTTGTTTATCCTTAGTAGCCTCTCTTACCGGGAAATGTCTCCTAGTGTTTCCACCGAGCCATGGTAGCTTGCTACTGCTCCGGAACACTTAGGCTGGCCG
>NW_025276855.1:0-1278 GCF_018294505.1 Triticum aestivum
TAATAATCCTTGTGTGCGTCAAATGCTTATGCTTCACAACACTCTTTGTGAAGCCTATCCTCCTAACTGCACTGTAGGGTATGACACCAAAAGCTTCAGAATGGATTATGGACAGCGGATGCACTAATCATATGACCGGTGATCGAAGTCTTCTCATGGACTCAACCTTACGTCCATCAGACAAGAGTGACACCACATTTGCTGACACCGGTAAAAGCAAGGTATAGGGTCTAGGTAGAGTTGCAATCTCAAAGGATCAACACATGGATAAAGTGATGCTTGCTGAATCCCTTGGTTTCAACTTAATGTCAGTCTCGATGCTTTGTGACTTGAACATGATTGTGCTATTCGGAAAATATCGTTACCTTGTACTAATGGAATCTAACAAGTCTCTAGTCTTTGAAGGGTATTGGAAAGATGATCTATACATGGTAGATTTCTCAGCAGGTCCACAACTTGCCGTATGTCTTCTTGCAAAAGCTTCAGAATGCTGGCTCTGGCATAGGAGGCTGGGGCAGGCTGGCATGAGGAACTTACACACACTCGTCAAAAAGAAGCATGTCATAGGCATCGAGGGTGTCAAGTTCAAGAAGGATCATTTGTGTGGTGCTTGCGAAGCTGGAAAGATGACTAGGGCAAAGCACCCCTCGAAGACAATCATGACTACATCTCAACCCTTCGAGCTGTTACACATGGACTTATTTGGACCTACCCACTACTCCACCCTCACAACAACTGCTTGTCTCTATGGCTTCGTCATTGTTGATGACTACTCAAGATATACATGGGTACACATAATTCTCTACAAGACTGAAGTGCAAGATGTCTTCAGACGCTTCACCAATCGAGCCATGAACAACTATGGCGTCAAGATCAAGCATATCAGAAGTGACAACGGCACTGAGTTCAAGAACACCGGACTTGATCTTTATATGGATACAATGGGAATCACTCATGAGTTCTCTGCTCCATACACACCTCAGCAAAATGGCATCGTAGAGCGCAAGAACAGAACCCTCATTGAGATGGCTCGAACAATGCTCGACGAGTACAAGACACCAAGAAAGTTTTGGCCTGAAGCTATTGATACAACATGTCACATCATCAACCGTGTTTACATCCATAAGCTTCTGAACAAAACATCCTATGAGCTCCTTACTGGCAAGAAGCCAAATGTCAGCTACTTCAGAGTATTTGGAGCTAGGTGCTGGATCAAGGATCCCCATCACAAGTCAAAATTTGCACCCAAAGCTCACGAAGGCTTCATGCTCGGTTACG
>NW_025276856.1:0-1278 GCF_018294505.1 Triticum aestivum
GGAGGGGGGATATAAAGTTCTGATCTCCAATACATTTAATTGAATGTATTATCACTCCTTAAATTTGTATGTCCGTGGACACATAAACACATATGTTTTGAAAATACATCAAAGTGCTACATTATTCAAGTTGCTGAAGCACAATTAAATTGGCACACCTCGTCGCTTCCTCCCTGGCAAGGCACTCCCTTCATCTGTGTCCTGAGCACGACTTATAACAAAATTAGAAAATAAATCATGAGGGGGGATCCTTGATTCCTAGGAAATAAGAATGAAGTCTTCTTTCGGTCTAACACTAGGATCCGCTAGCAACTCCCCAAATGTCACACTTGGTGATTCCTTCTTGATTGAAACATTAGTCGTATAAGGTATCATGCTAAGTGGATGCATAGCAAAGTCCGTTATGTCCACCGGGTGCCCTTCTTCTATAAGCATGCTTGGATGCACACCATACATGCCGATGTTTCTTTTAATCATCCTTATCCCCTTGTCCAATAGGCAATGCCAAAACTGGGCATTGAGATTTCTTCTCAACAAATCTGCGTAAGCATTTGTTGCGACAAGTGAACCTTGTGTGTGCAACTGCCTGGCAACTTCATCTGCTATTTTGAGTAGACGTGGATGTTCTGCCGGGTCTACGCTCCTGAATGCTAGTGTCTTGAATAGGTACCTCCACTCGTCATAAGACATAACACTAAGAAAAATCGGTTTTACGGATCCAAAGCGGGATAATCTTTGAATTCTACTTATGATGATGATATGGCTTCCTCTGCCCATTGTTAAGAGAAATGAGTGGAAGTTTTTCCAGTCATCATCACTTACATCAGAACCAAACTCAATAACTACAAGCATCTTCATCCTAGACATGGTCTTTCCATGCCTCAAAAAACTATTGCCACTCAAGTGCAAAACAGAAGAGAAGCACGAGCGAACCCTTTCGTCGCCACACACATGAGCAACCAAACTTTTCTTCCCAACTTTGGCACCACCTATGATCGGAAGAATGGCTGATGCATCACCAGCAGGTCTGTGCTGCAACAAGAAGCACAAGAGTTTTTGCTTTTCAGCATGCCGGCCGAACATAAAGTTGTCGGTGTAAAGATAGATGTCGTATGGCCTACGAGACATGCGCTCGCATCCACCCAGAAATGTTTGTGACCATGTAAATGATAAATGTGCATCATTTATTTGAAGAATGTTCACTGTGTATCAAAAAATGTTTCATGTGCACACTAAAAATTATATTGTGTATTGATAAAAATTAGACCTGTGTTAAAG
>NW_025276857.1:0-1278 GCF_018294505.1 Triticum aestivum
GGGATTAGTATTGAACCTAGATAAATGTTGTTTGCATTGGTGTCTGCGTTGAGCATGAACATGATTAGATCATGTTTATTGCAATACGGTTATTCATTTAAGTCAGAGAATAATGGTTATTCTGTTTACATGAATAATACCTTCTATGGTCATGCACCCAATGTGAATGGTTTGTTGAATCTCGGTCGTAGTGATACACATGTTCATAACATTGATGCCAAAAGATGTAGAGTTGATAATGATAGTACCACTTTCTTGTGGCACTGCCGCTTAGGTCATATTGGTGTAAAGCGCATGAAGAACCTCCATGCTAATGGACTTTTGGAGTCACTTGATTTTGAATTACCTAACACATGCGAACCATGCCTCATAGGCAAGATGACTAAAACCCCGTTTTCTGGTACAATGGAACGGGCAAGTGACTTGTTGGAAATCACACATGCTGATGTGTGTGGTCCGATGAGTGCTGATGCACGCGGTGGATATTGTTATTTTCTCACCTTCACCGATGAATTGAGTAGATATGGGTATATTTACTTAATGAAGCATAAGTCTGAGACATTTGAAAAGTTCAAGCAATTTCAGAGTGAAGTTGAGAATCATCATAACAAGAAGATCAAGTTCCTATGATCTGATCAAGGGGAGAGTATCTGAGTTATGAGTTTGGCAATCACTAAAGACAAGGTGGAGTCGTTTCATAGTTGACGCCACCTGGAACACCATAGCGTAATGGTGTGTTCAAACGTCGTAATCGCACCCTATTGGATATGGTGCGATCTATAATGTCTCTTACTGATCTACCACTATCGTTTTGGGGTTATGCATTAGAGACAACTACATTCACTTTAAATAGGGCACCATCTAAGTCGGAGATGACACTATATGAACTATGGTTTGGCAAGAAACCAAAGTTGTTGCTTCTTAAGGTTTGGGGCTACGATGCTTATGCCAATAGGCTTCGGCCAGAAAAGCTCAAACCCAAAGCGGAAGATTGCGTCTTCATAGAATACCCAAACAAGATGATTGGGTATACCTTCTATCTTAGATCTGAAGGCAAAGTGTTTGTCGCTAGGAATAGGTCCTTTCTCTCGAAAGAGTTTCTCTTGAAAGAATTGAGTGGGAGGAAAATGGAACTTGATGAGGTTGTTGAACCTTCACTTCAATCAGAGAGTAGCGCAACACGGAAAGATGTTTTTGTGTCACTTACCTCAGTTGAAGGGAAAGCTAATGATGATGATCGTGGAGCTTCAGATCAAGTTACTATCGAACCTCGTAGGT
>NW_025276858.1:0-1278 GCF_018294505.1 Triticum aestivum
CATATCATGCTATTGTGTGTTTGCATCCAGAGATTGGATTACACATTCCTCATGTTTATATGGAATAGTACACCTATTTCTTTTGACTAGTTTAGAGCAAGGTAGGTCTAAAGGCTGCCGATTCAGGGATCAACTTGAGGAAATCTTGATTTCTTAATTGTTTGGTCGATGTAGCATCTGAGACTGACTAACTTCTCTATCCAGTTATGTTCTGTAATTTCACAATATATGTTGTCATGTGTTTGTCATGTGCTTGCTTCAGCTTTCGGTGTCCGGATGACTATATGAACAAGACTCGCCAGGTACTGCATCATTTAACTAACAACCAACTTCCTTGTTTCATTGTTCGCGTGTGCCTTCTGATCCATCAGGTACAGTTGTGCTTCACCTGCCTTCCGTTGACAATCATCTTTCTATTGCATAAAGTTGCAAATACTTACTTTTTTGAAATTTAAATATAACAAATAATTTATAAATTATCCGGTTAGTCTTGCGTTGCACGTGTACACGCTAACTAGTTGTTTCTTAAAACCGTGAAATATTTCAGGGATGTTATGTGCAGTTGTAAATATTCATCCGATATAATATAAACATTTGTGAAAGAAATTTATAAAAATTGTGACCTAGAAAAAAGATAAGAGTAAGATGAATAGTGCTTGTTAAGTGGCATGCACATGACTTAAATTTGTCCTTCTATAGAAGTCAGGAGATGTTACATTCTGTCCCGAGTTTTTGCGTGGACATTAGATAGTGTCACTTCCCTTACACACACGAATTATTTCACAATTTTTCTAATCTTAGAAAAAAAATCAAATGAAAGAGGAGAGATAATATGGGTTGCTCGGTCAACTTGTTACCAAAATTAATTATGGAAACACTCATATCATGCTATTGTGTGTTTGCATCCAGAGATTGGATTACACATTCCTCATGTTTATATGGAATAGTACACCTATTTCTTTTGACTAGTTAGAGCAAGGTAGGTCTAAAGGCTGCCGATTCAGGGATCAACTTGAGGAAATCTTGATTTCTTAATTGTTTGGTCGATGTAGCATCTGAGACTGACTAACTTCTCTATCCAGTTATGTTCTGTAATTTCACAATATATGTTGTCATGTGTTTGTCATGTGCTTGCTTCAGCTTTCGGTGTCCGGATGACTATATGAACAAGACTCGCCAGGTACTGCATCATTTAACTAACAACCAACTTCCTTGTTTCATTGTTCGCGTGTGCCTTCTGATCCATCAGGTATAGTTGTGCTTCACCTGCCTTCCGTT
>NW_025276859.1:0-1278 GCF_018294505.1 Triticum aestivum
ACACCCGCACAAACACGCACCCTCCCAGCAGAGGGAAAACGATTATAGGCTATCAACCAACAATACTGCTAATGCTTACAATGAAATTAAACAATCATACTAAAACATAACTCAGGTAGGTACCAAAATTCAATGTAAATCTTCTTTGTATCAAGGAATGCTGAAGAGCCTAGCAATGAAGCAATTTCAGGGATAAAAATGTAGTACCTTGACCTGACAATTAGTACATGACCTTGGCAAACCTTTCTTGTGCTTAGCACTGCAAGTTTTGTACAAAATCAACATCTCATAAAACACTAATTCTAACACAATGGTTAGCAGCTGAAGTCAGATGATAAATATAATTCCAAATGATGACGTGAAATAATAAATACAATTCCAAATGATGCAACAGAAAGATGTGATTAAAAATCACAATATTTATATGCCGAATCAGATGCTATGATATGTATCATGAACAAGAAAGAATTGCAACACAACATTGCATTCAAAAGTTGACTACAATTTTATCATTCAATTTAACAACTACTGGTGCTCCAAGCCCATCTAAAAACCAGGTGCAACTTGTCCAGTCCAAAGAAGTGGAACATCTGCTTCATTTCATCATCGGCTACGCCTAAAAACAGAAACATGTATATTTGCTAAATTTGTTGAATTAAGAAAACCGCTGAACAGTCTCCCCTCTAAATATATCAGCTAGACAAATATTCCAAACGCTAACTAGATGGCAATCTCATTCGTGAAGCCGCAGTGGGAGGATCCGCCATGGCCGCCTGCTGGGAGCAGAGCAAGAGTGAGTGGTAGTGCTGGCGGCGTTGAGGGGAGGTAGGTCTTTGAACCTGGGCTTAGCCCATCTCGTTGAGATTGAATAGTACTACTAGCACTTATCGGGCTGGGCATGCTTCTATTTTCTGTGGGGGTACCTATTGGAAATATGCCCTAGAGGCAATAATAAATTAGTTATTATTATATTTCCTTGTTCATGATAATCGTTTATTATCCATGCTATAATTGTATTGATAGGAAACTCAGATACATGTGTGGGTACATAGACAACACCATGTCCCTAGTAAGCCTCTAGTTGACTAGCTCGTTGATCAATAGATGGTTACGGTTTCCTGACCATGGACATTGGATGTCATTGATAACGGGATCACATCATTAGGAGAATGATGTGATGGACAAGACCCAATCCTAAGCCTAGCACAAAGATTGTGTAGTTCGTATGCTAAAGCTTTTCTAATGTCAAGTATCTTTTCCTTAGACCATGAGATTGTG
>NW_025276860.1:0-1278 GCF_018294505.1 Triticum aestivum
GAGTTATATTTCAGCGTGTCTCAGTTTTCACTAAGTCTGAAAACTGATTGTGTTCGAGCTATGTTCGTGAGCTCGGTAGAGTATTTTGTGAACCCTTTTGGCCCCAGGTCACTTTGGGTGTTTTTTTAAGCTTGTTGAGTAGCTCCATGCCATGTTCTTACTTGTCATGTTCAGGTTTTCTATCATGTTGTTTTGCTGCTCCGAAGAGAGCATCGTGATCTGAAATTTCAGACTAGTGTTAATTTCACTAAGTCTGAAATCTGTTTTGCATTTGCGTTTTAGCCATGCTTGTTTGAACCTCTTAATGGATGAATTTGCCTATGGCTCAGTGCTAGTGTTTTGTCAACCATCTTGTGTACATCACTGCCATGTATTTTGTTTTCATGTTTGGTGGCTGTAGCATGTTCATTTTGTTGCATTTAGATGCCTACTTGCTGTAAATCGCATACCGGTGTCATATCTTAAAACGCTCGCCATTTCCAAACCGTAGCTCCGATTCCAATGATCTTTATATCGTTTTCAAGCGATTTCATCCCCTCTATCCAGTGACACACTTGGTTTTCCAAGTTGATGCCAGGTTCATGCATTTTCTGTCATATCTTGCATTTTGCATCCCGCATCGCATCCCGCATAGCATATCGTCATTTCATCATATTGCTTGGTCTTGCCGTGGTTGATTGTATCCTTGTTGCTTGTTTGTCTTGTTGGGTAGAGCCGGGAGACAAGTTCGCTACCGAGGAGCCCGTTGAGTTTGCTTGCGAGGATCCAGTCAACTCTGACAACTGTGCAGGCAAGATGATCATACCCTCGAAATCACTACTATCTTTGCTATGCTAGTTTGCTCGCTCTTTTGCTTTGCCACTGCTACGATGCCTACCTTTTGCTTGTCAGCCTCCCAATTGCCATGTTGATCCCCTAACCCACCATTGTCCTAGCAAACCGTTGATTGGCTATGTTACCGCTTTGCTCAGCCCTTCTTATAGCGTTGTTAGTTGCAGGTGGAAGATTGGAGCCGTTCCTTGTTGGAACTTTTATTTACTTGTTGGGATATCACCATATATCTTACTTAATTAATGCATCTATATACTTGGTAAAGGGTGGAAGGCTCGGCCTTATGCCTGGTGTTTTGTTCCACTCTTGCCGCCCTAGTTTCCGTCATATCGGTGTTATGTTCCCGGATTTTGCGTTCCTTACACGGTTGGGCTATTATGGGAACCCCTTGACAGTTCGTCTTAAGTAAAGCTCTTCCAGCAATGCCCAACATTGGTTTTACCATTT
>NW_025276861.1:0-1278 GCF_018294505.1 Triticum aestivum
AGGCAACTTCATGAAGACACGATGATGGAGATCATGATGATGGAGATCATGGTGTCGTGCCGGTGACGATGATGATCATGGAGCCCCGAAGATGGAGATCAAAAGGAGCAAAGTGATGATGGCCATATCATGTCACTATTTGATTGCATGTGATGTTTATCATGTTTATACATCTTATTTGCTTAGAACGACGGTAGTAAATAAGATGATCCCTTACAACAATTTCAAGAAGTGTTCTCCCCTAACTGTGCACCGTTGCGACAGTTCGTGTTTCGAAGCACCACGTGATGATCGGGTGTTAGATTCTAACGTTCACATACAACGGGTGTAAGACAGATTTACACACGCGAAACACTTAGGGTTAACTTGACGAGCCTAGCATGTACAGACATGGCCTCGGAACACGGAGACCGAAAGGTCGAACATGAGTCGTATAGAAGATACGATCAACATGAAGATGTTCACCGATGATGGCTAGTCCGTCTCACGTGATGATCGGACACGGCCTAGTTTGACTCGGATCATGTAATCACTTAGATGACTAGAGGGATGTCTATCTGAGTGGGAGTTCATAAGATGAACTTAATTATCCTGAACATAGTCAAAAGGTTTTTGCAAATTATGTCGTAGCTCACGCTATAGTTCTACTGTTTAGATATGTTCCTAGAGAAAATATAGTTGAAAGTTGATAGTAGCGATTATGAGGACAGTAGAAAACTTATGTCCTTAATGCACCGCTCAGTGTGCTGAACCCCAAACGTCGTCTGTGGATGTTGCGAACATCGGACATACACGTTTTGATAACTACGTGATAGTTCAGTTAAACGGTTTCGAGTTGAGGCACCAAAGACGTTTTTGAAACATCGCGAAACATATGAGATGTTTTGAGGGCTGAAATTGGGATTTCAGGCTCGTGCCCATGTCAAGAGGTATAAGACCTCCGATGACTTTCTTAACCTGCAAACTAAGGAGAAAAGCTCAATTGTTGAGCTTGTGCTCAGATTGTCTGAGTACAACAATCATTTGAATCGAGTGGGAGTTGATCTTCCAGATAAGACAGTGATGGTTCTCCAAAGTCATTGCCACCAAGCTGTTAGAGCTTCGTGATGAACTATAACATATCAGGGATAGATATGATGATCCTTGAGGTATTCGCGATGTTTGACACCGCGAAAGTAGAAATCAAGAAGGAGCATCAATTGTTGATGGTTGGTGAAACCACTAGTTTCAAGAAGGGCAAGGGCAAGAAGGGATACTTCATGAAACGGCAAATCAGCT
>NW_025276862.1:0-1278 GCF_018294505.1 Triticum aestivum
AAAACTTACTTAAATAGCATCATTTAGACATTCCACCAGCATTTCTACCTTTCAAGCGTCGGAAGTAGTATGTTTGGCCATATGGATCTCGTATAACAACTTATAACTAGTAATCATATAATTTCATCAGCAATTCTGTTACCTTTTGATCCATCACTATAGATTTTCACTTCGTTCAAAACTGAGAACTTATTAATTAAGCGTCATCGACATATTCCGAAATCATTTCCACCGTTTTCATGCTTCGAGGGTAGTCCATGCATCTATATGCACCTCAGATAGCAACTTACCTATAGAAATATGATAATTTGATACATTTTTAACCGTATTGATCCATCATGATAGATTTTCTATTTTTGCGAAACTGAAAACTTGTTTAAATAGCATTATCGACCAGTGATAGAAGCCTTGCGCCGTTTCTTGTTTCGAAGTTGTGTATGCCACCATTTGAAAATCCTACAACAACTTATATATGTAGCAGTCACATAATTTTTAGTAGTTTTTCATCACCTTTCGATTTATTACTTTGCATTTTCTCCTGCTTTAAAACTTAGAAATCATTTAAATAGGACATTAGACACATTATAACAGCCTTTCCATCATTCCATTATTCGAGAGTAGTCTCGACCATCATGTGGAACTCATAGGACAGCTTATCCACATAAATTAGTCATGTTTAGCACCTTTGCATAAACCTTTGATCCGTTACCATGACGATTTTTAATTCGCTAAACAGAAAACTTACTTAAATAGCAGCATTTAGACATTCCACCAGCATTTCTTCCTTTCAATCTTCGGAAGTTGTATGTTTGACCATATGGATCTCGTACAACAACTTATAACTAGTAATCATATAATTTCATCACCAATTTTGATACCTTTTGATCCATCACTATAGATTTTCACTTTGTTCAAAAAACTGAAAACTTATTAATTAAGTGTCATCGACATATTCCAAAATCGTTTCCACTATTTCATGCTTCGAGGGTAGTCCATGCATCTATATGCACCTCAGATAGCAACTTACCTATAGAAATCTGATCATTTTGGTACATTTTTAACTGTTTTGATCCATCATGGTAGATTTTCTATTTTTGCGAAACTGAAAACTTGTTTAAATAGCATTATCGACAAGTGATAGAAGCCTTGCTTCGTTTCTTATTTCAAAGTTGTCTATGCCGCCATTTGAAAATCCTACAACAACTTATATATGTAGGAGTCACATAATTTTTAGTAGTTTTTCATAATCTTTTGATTTATTACTTTGCATTATCTCCT
>NW_025276863.1:0-1278 GCF_018294505.1 Triticum aestivum
ATACATACCGATGTGTGCGGTCCAATGAGTGTTGAGGCTCGCGGAGGATATCGTTATGTTCTCACTCTCACTGATGACTTAAGTAGATATGGGTATGTCTACCTAATGAAACACAAGTCTGAAACCTTTGAAAAGTTCAAGGAATTTCAGAGTGAGGTTGAGAATCAACGTGACAGGAAAATAAAATTCTTACGATCAGATCATGGTGGAGAATATTTAAGTCACGAATTTGGTGCGCACTTAAGGAAATGTGGAATCGTTTCACAACTCACGCCGCCTGGAACACCTCAGCGAAACGGTGTGTCCGAACGTCGTAATCGCACTCTATTGGATATGGTGCGATCTATGATGTCTCTTACCGATTTACCGCTCTCATTTTGGGGCTATGCTTTAGAGACTGCCGCATTCACTTTAAATAGGGCTCCGTCGAAATCCATTGAGACGACACCGTATGAATTATGGTTTGGAAAGAAACCTAAGCTGTCGTTTCTAAAAGTTTGGGGATGCGATGCTTATGTCAAGAAACTTCAACCTGAAAAGCTCGAACCCAAGTCGGAGAAATGCGTCTTCATAGGATACCCTAAGGAAACTATTGGGTATACCTTCTACCTCAGATCCGAAGGCAAGATCTTCGTTGCCAAGAACGGGTCCTTTCTGGAGAAAGAGTTTCTCTCGAAAGAATTAAGTGGGAGGAAAGTGGAACTTGATGAGGTGATAGTCACCCCTTCCGAATCGGAAAGTAGCGCAGCGCGGGAAGATGTTCCTGTGGTGCCTACATCGACTGGGGAGGAAGTTAATGATGATGATCATGAAGCTTCGGATCAAGTTACTGCTGAACTTCGTAGGTCCACAAGGACACGTTCCGCACCAGAGTGGTACAGCAACCCTGTCCTGGAAATCATGTTGTTAGACAACGGTGAACCTTCGAACTATGAAGAAGCGATGGCGGGCCCGGATTCCGACAAATGGCTAGAAGCCATGAAATCCGAGATAGGATCCATGTATGAAAACGAAGTATGGACTTTGACTGACTTGCCCGATGATCGGCGAGCCATAGAAAATAAATGGATCTTTAAGAAGAAGACAGACGCGGATGGTAATGTGACCATCTATAAGGCTCGACTTGTCGCTAAGGGTTATCGACAAGTTCAAGGGGTTGACTACGATGAGACTTTCTCACCCGTAGCGAAGCTGAAGTCCGTCCGAATCATGTTAGCAATTGCCGCATACTATGATTATGAGATATGGCAGATGGACGTCAAAACGGCATTCCTTAAC
>NW_025276864.1:0-1278 GCF_018294505.1 Triticum aestivum
TCGCTTTGGTGGAAGTCGACTTTGACGATCCGACTACGAACGTGCGAGGACGTCGCGCCTTAGCAATCGCTAAACCAACTCCGAGAGGTTATTGACCACACCGGAGCACGATCAACCTGACCACGAGGGTCTGTTTCCTGCGAGCAAACAAAGAACAAGCAAGAAACTAAGATTGCAATCTGGATATTGCGAATATAAGATGAAAGCTTTATTGATCAAGGTGGGGTTCTGTGACGCCTTTGTCTGGTCGTTGAACACAAACGAAGTACGCAAAGTTGCAGCTATGGCGAACTTTTAATCTAAACAAAACCCAAAGTCTAAACGATGCCCTAAGGGCTGTATATATGGAGGAAGAGGGGGGGAATTTCGTGGCCCTTGGTGGAGGGGTCCGAAATCAACCCTATCTCTTGTTTCTCCACACATACGGACTCTAAAAATAGCCTATACTTATGTATTTCGAAATTACATGGGCCTGGCCCAATAATAAGGTGACGCAGCACCTAAAATAGCATCGGGACGAAATTTATGAAGTGGCATCTTGTATATTTCGTCCAAGGCTTCATGCACCCATTATGGTGGCTTCAAAGTCCTGAAATCATCACTTGTAACTCCGTTCTTGTTCCAATGTTCATCCTTCTCCAAGCTAGGCCCTTCATTTGTAAGCAAAACAAATGTATCCAATTTAGGCAGCATCATATTCTCATGAACATTAGAATCATTACCAAGAAACGAAAGTACCTGGTAATTTAGTTGGCGTGCACGAGCTCTAGTAATTGGTCCAGTATGTATAGCAGCAGGGGTTGTGGGTGTAACAATTGTATTGATGTCCTCATCATCGTCCCCTTCTTGAAATGAAGTCGTCCTCGATGGAAGTTCATCTTCCTCACCCAAATAAGGCTTCAAATCTGCAATGTTAAAAGTGGGACTAACCCCAAAATCTGCAGGCAGCTCAAGTTTATATGCATTATCATTTATTTTCTCTAACACCTTAAAGGGACCATCAGCACGTGGCATTAACTTTGATTTGCGCAAATCAGGAAATCTATCCTTACGCAAATGTAACCTAACAAGATCTCCAGGTGCAAACACAACATGTTTTCTACCCTTATCTCCAGAAAGTTTATATTTAGCATTCATACGCTCAATGTTTTCCTTAGTTAACTCATGCATTTTTAAAATCAATTCAGCACGTTGTTTAGCATCAAAATTAACCTTCTCCGAAGAAGGAAGAGGCAACAAATCAATAGGTGCACGAGGTAGGAAACCATACACAACTTC
>NW_025276865.1:0-1278 GCF_018294505.1 Triticum aestivum
TTGGTCCTTTTGTGAAATCTGGATTCCTTTGCCAAGGCAATTGCACCAGTATTGTCACAAAAGATTTTCATTGGACCCGATGCACTAGGTATGACACCTAGATCGGATATGAACTCCTTCATCCAGACTCCTTCATTTGCTGCTTCTGAAGCAGCTATGTATTCCGCTTCACATGTAGATCCCGCTACAACGCTTTGTTTAGAACTGCACCAACTGACAGCTCCACCGTTTAATGTAAACACGTATCCGGTTTGCGATTTAGAATCGTCCGGATCAGTGTCAAAGCTTGCATCAACGTAACCTTTTACGATGAGCTCTTTGTCACTTCCATATACGAGAAACATATCCTTAGTCCTTTTCAGGTATTTCAGGATGTTCTTGACCGCTGTCCAGTGATCCATTCCTGGATTACTTTGGTACCTCCCTGCTAAACTTATAGCAAGGCACACATCAGGTCTGGTACACAGCATTGCATACATGATAGAGCCTATGGCTGATGCATAGGGAACATCTTTCATATTCTCTCTATCTTCTGCAGTGGTCGGGCATTGAGTCTTACTCAATTTCACACCTTGTAACATAGGCAAGAACCCTTTCTTTGCTTGATCCATTTTTGAATTTCTTCAAAATTTTGTCAAGGTATGTGCTTTGTGAAAGTCCAATTAAGCGTCTTGATCTATCTTTATAGATCTTAATGCCTAGCAGCTTCACCGAGGTCTTTCATTGAAAAACTTTTATTCAAGTATCCCTTTATGCTATCCAGAAATTCTATATCATTTCCAATCAGTAATATGTCATCCACATATAATATCAAAAATGCTACAGAGCTCCCACTCACTTTCTTGTAAATACAGGCTTCTCCGAAAGTCTGTATAAAACCAAATGCTTTGATCACACTATCAAAACGTTTATTCCAACTCCGAGAGGCTTGCACCAGTCCATAAATGGATCGCTGGAGCTTGCACACTTTGTTAGCTCCCTTTGGATCGACAAAACCTTCTGGTTGCATCATATACAACTCTTCTTCCAGAAATCCATTTAGGAATGCAGTTTTGACATCCATTTGCCAAATTTCATAATCATAAAATGCGGCAATTGCTAACATGATTCGGACGGACTTAAGCATCGCTACGGGTGAGAAGGTCTCATCATAGTCAATTCCTTGAACTTGCCGAAAACCTTTTGCGACAAGTCGAGCTTTGTAGACAGTAACATTACCATCAGCGTCAGTCTTCTTCTTAAAAATCCATTTATTCTCAATTGCTTGCCGATCATCGG
>NW_025276866.1:0-1278 GCF_018294505.1 Triticum aestivum
GACATCGAAAATCTCTTTTATGCAGTTCGTTGGTGAGATAACCTCGACGCCACCCAGTACTGGGGCGGGAGTTCGGGAGTATCGCCATAACTTGTATAACGGATGTTTTTCGAAGGTTGAGGTAGATGGTTTCCGAAGTTTTCTTGGTTATGTGTTGAAGGATGGATACAGCTGGATGTAGGATTTGCTAGTTTGGGTGAGATATTGTGCTTCCCCTGTATCCCCAACACCTGATTGCATAACCGGAAAGGTTCGGGAGTTTCATAGGTGGGAATTCTAGTAGCTCTAGTTCTTCTTCCACGGATATTGGTTTGAGATTGGGATTTCTTACCGATTATTCGTTCTTGATCCGTACCTTGTTGAATTATTTCTCTTCCTTAATTCTTCGTGGCTTCTCAATTTATGGATATGTGACCATTTGAAGAGGAATGCATTCGTTCATTTTGTTCGGATGTGAAGACTATATGTTGCAATTTTCATTTCGTTGGATTCAGCTTCTATATTGTTGTCTATCTATGTGCTAATGGTGGTCAACCTCTTCAGGATGGCTCCTCCAACATGCACGACTCCGAATCCTGATCCGCCTCCACCTCCGCCTCCTCCGGAAGCATGGCAAGCTGTGATGGCCGCTACTAATGCAAACACACAGTTGATCATGCAAATTCTCCAAGAGCGCAATCAAGGCAGTCAAGGGAATCAAGGCCACAATCAGCACCACTTTGCTACTCTGAACCAGTTCCTCGCAAATGGCCCAAAGACGTTCAGCGGTTGTGTTGAGGCTACCGATGCTGACGATTGGCTAGTGGATCTGGGCAAGCATTTCGAATGCAGCAACGTCAGGCCTGAAGATTTCGTCAAGTTCGCTTCTTTCCAGCTCAAAGATCAGGCTGCAGAGTGGTTCCAGCAGTACAAGGATTCCAGAGGTGGACGTCTGATCACTTGGGATGATTTCCGTCAAGATTTCCGCGCTCATCACATCCCTCAAAGTGTGGTTGAGAGTAAGCGTCAGGAATTCCGCAATCTGAAGCAAGGCTCTTTGTCTGTCTATGACTACAACAAGTTGTTCCAGAAGCTCGCCCGTTTTGCCAAGCAGGATGTTCCTGATGAGAAGAGCATGATCTATCAGTTCAGGGGTGGTCTTCGTGAGGAAATTCAGCTCGCTCTTGTCCTCTTTGAGCCGTTGAGATACGATGAGTTCTACAACATGGCACTGAAGCAAGAGGCTGCTCAGATGAGATGTGATGCTTCCAGGAAGCGTGCCAGAGATGTTACTCCTTC
>NW_025276867.1:0-1278 GCF_018294505.1 Triticum aestivum
TGGATTTTTGCATATAATGGAATAATATGCTCCTACTGGCATCCCAAAATTTTGGTAGAAGTTTTAAAGAAATATTTAAATAGGTTGTAGTGCAAAACTGCCTAGTGGACCAGATTTGAAAATTAGGTGTAGAACTTAAACTATTCAATGAATAAAATATATTTTTGCATAAAAGTGTTTTAAAAACATAACGTGACATCTCCAATTTTTGGTGGAATTTTTGAATGAATTTATCAAAGGGTTGCAGTGCAAATGGAACCCTAAACTTATGAAAAAACCAAATTAGAGAAATAAAGTTCAGAGAAAAAATGATTATATAGATAATCCCACTGATAAAAGAATTGTTTTATTTGAGAGGGCAAATGAGTCCAATAAAATTGGGAAGTTTTTCACTTGAGGTAAAAACTCCATAAAAATAAAGGGAAGAAAGGTTCTGAAATCAAAAGAAAATCGAGAAAACAAAAGTTTAAGTTTCCTGGCAAAATTTTAATTAATTAAAATAAGGTTAAAATTTTGGGGTGTTACATGAGACCGACACGCAGACCGGTGCTGAGACTGAGACCGGCACTGAGACTCAGACCGGCATCGGGACCGGCGCTGAGACTGAGACCGGTGCTGCCTCGGGGCGTGGAGCCGGTGTAGAACTGAAAGCAAAGAGGCAACGGCTTCCTAACAAACTCAGGACTACTAGGCTGGTGGTCACGGAGGTGGACGACGTCATTTTTGAGCCAAAGGCGCCCGAGGAAGCGCGCTCGTGCTACGGTAATCAAATAGGCTGCATCGTACGGACAACCGCCACCATCAACGATGAGAAACTACAGAAGATAGAAAATATGAGGAGCTCCCTCCTAAAGAAGTTTCACCAGATATTCTTGTTCCCGGACCGGAATGAGAAGGATTATGAAGATCCAGACAAGGACCCGGCAATGAAGAAGATAAACAAACACGCCATGACCAACTTTAGCGACGTGTTGGCCGCCTGGAAAACTCGAGTGAAAGCAAGGATCATCGACAAGAAGGAACCCTACTCCGAGATTGTAAAGGATAATCCGACAATCATGGAAGACCAATTTCAAATATTCAAGGAGGCTTACGAGGCCGAAGATGCCAAAAACAAGTCTAAGTACATGAAGGGGCTTCAAGAGAGGAACATTGGGAGCCACCACCTCGGAAGCCGTGGTTACGGCGGAAACAGGTCCAAATGGGCCAAGGAGGACACGGAAGCTGCGAGTCTGGGCATCCCAGACCCCTTGGCGGATTTCACCGTCCCGCAGGAGC
>NW_025276868.1:0-1278 GCF_018294505.1 Triticum aestivum
GGGTGATGCCTCCCACATCACGCCAATCCATCATGTCCGGCAGAGCAGACCTAACAGGATACAGATCTCTCATATCCATGCATCCAGCTTGCACAGCCGGTGCAAACCGAGTCAAGGTGGCCCAATGATCGGCGCGGGTGTTGAAAAGCTCCATTCTCAAGGCCCGATTCTCTCGGTCCTTATCCTCGAGCAACTCAGCAGTGGTGCGAGTTAGTGAGTCCTCCTGACTGGGGTCAGCATAGATAGCCCGGAGATAACCGTGCGCTCCAGGAAGTGAAGCCGGCATATACCGGAAGTCGGTGTTGCGAAGCAGGCCAGTCCTGACTCGCATGATGGTCATCATAGAATAAGCCGCATCTTGCACAACCATCTCAATAGTAACACCGAGCCCATAGGAACAGTGAAGAGCCTCGGTAGAACCAGGATAAGAGGGAAATATCCGGACGGTGCAAAGATCCTGGCTTTGGTTAAAATCTTGAAACTGCTCTTCGACCGTGTATTCGGGATACCAACGGTAACCCGTCTCGATCATCACTCGGACTAACATGGCCGTATGACCGGTCACACCAATGCATCGGGTCAGGCGAACCACTTGATTTTGGTCGCGAGTGGCCATCTGAAAGCACAACCATAATGCAAAGGCATTAGAATTTCTAGCAAAATTTCGACAGCATAACGGCTGTAAATGCTCATGAAGGGTTTGAGACATTTATCAAAAATTGCATAGACACTCAACAATATCATATCAAGGTTCTGGGTTCAACTTATCAGCATAACAAGGTAGTAGAACTGAACTAGGCTTGTAGTCATCAAACCTATAAGGTACTACTGATTCGTAACACGTGAACCTGATAGAGAGAGAAGATCCTAATCCTTAAGCCCCGGTAGAAGAATGGACTGACTCAGATCAGAATGCCATGAGGTAAAGAAGTAAAAAGAGCCTTACGTACCATCCCACAATCAATTCCCCTACATATAACTAAAGCATTTCTAGACTCAACATCGACCAGTTTGGCTTGGAGAACCTACAGGCAGTCCGGCTCTGATGCCAACGCTGTCAGGACCCCGACTCAATGTCACATCGATCTAGCCTGTAACACCTCATATCACTTTACGGCCTCACGCACGGTATTCCCACGGGTGTCGCCTTACCTTTGCCTGGGACCGTTTGCGCCTTTTGGCTCACGTATATGATGATGTCGCTAGCATCCATATGATAAGGAGCCCGGGCTGACATGACTAGTCGTAAACCCAAAGTGGCACAGACTTACAGGGACA
>NW_025276869.1:0-1278 GCF_018294505.1 Triticum aestivum
ATAGACAAACAAAGTGTCACTAGTATGCCTCTACTTGACTAGCTCGTTAATCAAAGATGGTTATGTTTCCTAACCATGAACAATGAGTTGTTATTTGATTAACGAGGTCACATCATTAGCAGAATGATCTGATTGACATGACCCATTCCATTAGCTTAGCACCCGATCGTTTAGTATGTTGCTATTGCTTTCTTCATGACTTATACATGTTCCTATGACTATGAGATTATGCAACTCCCGTTTACCGGAGGAACACTTTGGGTACTACCAAACGTCACAACGTAACTGGGTGATTATAAAGGAGTATTACAGGTGTCTCCAATGGTCGATGTTGGGTTGGCGTATTTCGAGATTAGGATTTGTCACTCCGATTGTCGGAGAGGTATCTCTGGGCCCTCTCGGTAATACACATCACATAAGCCTTGCAAGCATTACAACTAATATGTTAGTTGTGAGATGATGTATTACGGAACGAGTAAAGAGACTTGTCGGTAACGAGATTGAACTAGGTATTGGATACCGACGATCGAATCTCGGGCAAGTAACATACCGATGACAAAGGGAACAACGTATGTTGTTATGCGGTCTGACCGATAAAGATCTTTGTAGAATATGTAGGAGCCAATATGGGCATCTAGGTCCCGCTATTGGTTATTGACCAGAGACGTGTCTCGGTCATGTCTACATTGTTCTCGAACCCGTAGGGTCCGCACGCTTAAGGTTACGATGACAGTTATATTATGAGTTTATGCATTTTGATGTACCGAAGGTTGTTCGGAGTCCCGGATGTGATCACAGACATGACAAGGAGTCTCGAAATGGTCGAGACGTAAAGATTGATATATTGGAAGCCTATATTTGGATATCGGAAGTGTTCCGGGTGAAATCGGGATTTTACCGGAATACCGGGAGGGTTACCGGAACCCCCCGGGAGCTATTTGGGCCATAGTGGGCCTTAGTGGAAAAGAGAAGGGGCTGCCCTAGATGGGCTGCGCGCCCCCCCTTCCCCTAGTCCTATTAGGACTAGGAGAGGTGGCCGGCCCCCTCCTCCTCTTTTCCCCTCCGAGGAATCCTAGTTGGACTAGGATTGGAGGGGGAATCCTACTCCCAGTGGGAGTAGGACTCTCCTGCGCCTCCCCCCCTTGGCCGGCCAGCCTCCCCTCCTCTCCTCCTTTATATACGGAGGCAGGGGCACCTCTAAACACACAAGTTGACACAAGTTGATCCACGTGATCTATTCCTTAGCCGTGTGCGGTGCCCCCTGCCACCATATTCCTC
>NW_025276870.1:0-1278 GCF_018294505.1 Triticum aestivum
TGCATCTAGAGTATTAAGTTCATGAAGAACAGAGTAATACATTAAGTAAGATGGCATGATGTAGAGGAATAAACTCAAGCAATATGATGTAAACCCATCTTTTTATCCTTGATGGCAACATACAATACATGCCTTGCTGCCTCTGTTGTCACTGGAAAAGGACACCGCAAGATTGAACCTAAAGCTAAGCATTTCTTCCATTGCAAGAAAAACCAAACTAGTTGACCAAACTAAACCGATAATTCAAAGGGAATTACAAAGATATTAAATCATGCATATAAGAATTCAGAGAAGATTTAAAATAATATTCATAGATAAGCTGCTCATAAATCCACAGGTTGGCTGGTTGTATGTCCATGGAGTCATGATCGCCGAAATCACTAATTGAGGAGTACTTTTTGCAAAGATCAGGCCCACCTCCCCAGGTTGCGAAAAGTGGTGCAACCTGGGAGTTTTCCCTTTTTTTCCTAAATCCGTTTATTCAAAACGTTTTATCTCTTAAACGGTGCGTCCAAATTTTGAGCCGTTTTCACCGTTGGATCCTCGCGTCGAGATCTTCAAAACTAGATCACATATTGATAGGTTTTCCCGAACATTTTTTTCACGAAAAAAACCGGATGAAAAAACCGAATCAGGAGCATGGGTTTTTTCCCTTTTCGAAAGAGGCACAACCGTGCCTCTCGCGAAATCACAACGGTGCCTCTCGTGGAAGCAAAACCGTGCCTCACGTGAAAGGAAAAAAAATAGAAAACAGGTTTATTTTTCCTTTTCCGAGAGGCACGGCTGTGCCCTCTCGCGAAAGCACAACCGTGCCTCTCGCGGAAGGGAAAAATAGAAAACGGGTTTTTTTGCTTTTGCGGGAGGCACAGCCGTGCCTCTCGTGAAAGCGTGAAAGGGAAAAAAAATAGAAAACGTGTTTTTCTTTCCATTTTCGAGAAACACAGCCGTGCCTCTTGTGAAAGCACAACCGTGCCTCTCGCGGAAGCAAAACCGTGCCCCTCGCGGAAGGAAAAAACATGAAAGATGTCTTTTTTCGTTTCCAAGAGGCACGGCCGTGCCTCTCGCGGAAGGAAAAAACAGAAAGCACATTTTTTCCATTTCCAAGAGGCACCGCCGTGACTCTGCCGGAAGCAAAACCGTGCCTCTCGCAGAAGCAAAACGGTGACTCTCGCGAAAGAAAAAAACACATTTTTTTCGCGCAAAAACAATTCAGAATTTTTATGCAAAAGCTAAGGAAGACTGGTGGAAAACCGAAACGTCAACAACCCGAAAAGAAAA
>NW_025276871.1:0-1278 GCF_018294505.1 Triticum aestivum
CCCCTTCCTCCAAGAAAGGGGTGCGGCTAAGAGGGGGGGAGGAGTCCATCCTCCCCAAGGCACCTCGGAGGTGCCTTCCCCCTTTAGGACTCTCCCCTTTTTCCTATATCTTGGCGCATGGGCCTCTAGGGGCTGGTGCCCTTGGCCCATGTAGGCCAAGGCGCACCCCCTTCAGCCCATGTGGCCCCCCGGGGCAGGTGGCCCCACCCGGTGGGCCCCCGGGACCCTTCCGGTGGTCCCGGTACAATACCGATGACCCCGAAACTTGTCCCGATGGCCGAAACAGGACTTCCTATATATAAATCTTTACCTCCGGACCATTCCGGAACTCCTCGTGACGTCCGGGATCTCATCCGGGACTCCGAACAACATTCGGTAACCACATACAAACTTCCTTTATAACCCTAGCGTCATCGAACCTTAAGTGTGTAGACCCTACGGGTTCGGGAGACATGTAGTCATGGCCGAGATGTTCTCCGGTCAATAACCAACAGCGGGATCTGGATACCCATGTTGGCTCCCACATGTTCCACGATGATCTCATCGGATGAACCACGATGTCAAGGACTCAATCAATCCCGTATACAATTCCCTTTGTCTAGCGGTATGGTACTTGCCCGAGATTCGATCGTCGGTATACCGATACCTTGTTCAATCTCGTTACCGGCAAGTCTCTTTACTCGTTCCATAACACATCATCCCGTGATCAACCCCTTGGTCACATTGTGCACATTATGATGATGTCCTACCGAGTGGGCCCAGAGATACCTCTCCGTTTACACGGAGTGACAAAATCCCAATCTCGATTCGTGCCAACCCAACAGACACTTTCAGAGATACCCGTAGTGTACCCTTATAGCCACCCAGTTACGTTGTGACGTTTGGCACACCCAAAGCACTCCTACGGTATCCGGGAGTTGCACAATCTCATGGTCTAAGGAAATGATACTTGACATTAGAAAAGCTTTAGCATACGAACTACATGATCTTGTGCTAGGCTTAGGATTGGGTCTTGTCCATCACATCATTCTCCTAATGATGTGATCCCGTTATCAACGACATCCAATGTCCATGGTCAGGAAACCGTAACCATCTATTGATCAACGAGCTAGTCAACTAGAGGCTTACTAGGGACATGGTGTTGTCTATGTATCCACACATGTATCTGAGTTTCCTATCAATACAATTCTAGCATGGATAATAAACGATTATCATGAACAAGGAAATATAATAATAATCAATTTATTATTGCCTCTAGGGCATATTTCCAACAGTCTC
>NW_025276872.1:0-1278 GCF_018294505.1 Triticum aestivum
CAACTTGTTGGAAGTAACACATTTTGATGTGTGCAGTCCAATGAGTGCTGAGGCATGCAGTGAATATCGTTATGTTCTTACTTCACAGATGATTCGAGTAGATGTTGAGAATATTTACTTGATGAAACACAAGTCTGAATTATTGAATGGTTCAAGTAATTTCAGAGTGAAGTAGAAGATCATTGTGACAAGAGGATAAAATGTCTATGATATGATCATAGAGATGAATATCTGAGTTACGAGTTTTGGCACACAATTAAGACATTGTGGAAATTGTTTCGCAATTAATACCGCCTGGAACACCATAGTGTGATGATGTGTCCGAACATCATAACTGCACCCTATTGGATATGATGCATACCATGATGTCTCTTATCGAATTACCACTATTGTTCATGGGTTAGGCATTAGAGACAACCACATTCACTTTAAATAGGGCACCGCGTAATTCCGTTGAGATGACACCGTATGAATTATGGTTTACAGAAACCTAAGTTGTCGTTTCTTAAAGGTTTGGGGCTGCGACGCTTATGTGAAAAAGTTTCAGGATTAAGCTCGAACCCAAAGCGGATAAAATGCATCTTCATAGGACACCCAAAACAGTTGGGTATACCTCCTAATTCAGATCCGAAAGCAATATGGATTGTTTCTTGAATCGGGTCCTTTCTCGAGGAAAGGTTTCTCTCAAAAGAGTTGAGTGGGAGCATGGTGGAGACTTGATGAGGTTATTGAACCGTCTCTTCAACTAGTGTGTGGCAGGGCACAGGAAGTTGTTCCTGTGGCACCTACACCAATTGAAGTGGAAGCTTATAATATTGATCATGAAACTTCAGATCAAGTCACTACCAAACCTCGTAGGACGACAAGGACACGTACTACTTTAGAGTGGTACGGTAATCCTGTCTTGGAAGTCATGTTGCTAGACAACAATGAACCTACAAGCTATGGAGAAGCGATGGTGGGCCCGGATTCCGATAAATGGCTCGAGGCCATAAAATCCGAGAACGGATCCATGGACTTTGGTGGACTTGCCCGATGATCGGCAAGCCATTGAGATAAATGGATCTTTTAAGAAGAAGACGGACGTGGATGGTAATGTCACCATCTATGAAGCTCGACTTGTGGCGAAGTGTTTTCCGACAAGTTCAAGGAGTTGACTACGATGAGATTTTCTCACTCGTAGCGATGCTTAAAGTCCGTCGGATTCATGTTAGCATTAGCTGTATTTATGAAATCTGGCAGATGGATATCAAAACGAGTTTCCTTATCAGTTTTCGT
>NW_025276874.1:0-1278 GCF_018294505.1 Triticum aestivum
TACCATATGTCCGGTGTGCGGTGTCACTCGATACAAGAAGAGGAAGAAAGCTCCTCGAAAAGTGGTGTGGTACTTTCCGATCACTCCTCGTCTGCAGCGGTATTTCGCGGACCCTAAGGTAGCAAAGCTCCTGCGTTGGCACGCGGATAGGGAGGAGAAGAAGCGAGAAGATGACGCAAATGATCCGGAGATAGATAAAAAAGACAAGATGCTGAGTCACCCTAAGGATGCGAGCCAGTGGCAAGCGTTGAACTTCGAATACCCAGAATTTGGGAACGATCCAAGGAACATCATGCTGGGCGCGAGCACCGATGGAGTCAATCCGTTTGGCAGCCAGAGAAGCACACATAGCACCTGGCCTGTGTTCGTGTGGATGTACAACCTTCCCCCCTGGTTGTGCATGAAGAGGAAGTACATTCACATGAGTATGCTAATTGAAGGGCCGAAACAACCAGGGAACGACATCAATCTGTATCTGGGGCTGCTGAAAGAAGAGATTGACACGCTGTGGAAAACGCCAGCCAATACGTGGGACGCCGCAGAGAAAGAATATTTCCCTATGAGAGCCGCACTGCTCACGACGGTGCACGACTATCTCGGTTACGGATATCTTGCGGGGCAGGTAGTCCACGGATTTTCTAGATGCGTAAGGTGCATGGATGACACAACGTATCGCCAGCTAGATAGAGATCCCGGGTCTTCGAAAACCGTGTTCATGGGACATCGAAGGTGGCTTCGCGACGATGACCCGTGGAGGAAACGCAAGGATCTGTTCGATGGTGAAACCGAACCCCGAAAACGCCCGTGTACAAGGAGCGGCGAGGAAATAGACAAGCTGTTGAAAAATTGGAAAGACTGCCCACTGCCGGGAAAGAAGCAAAAGGCGCCAGAGCCGCTGCTGAAGGTATGGAAAACGAGGTCTGTTTTCTAGGACTTGCCGTACTGGAAGATCCACCGTGTGCCTCACAGCCTTGATGTCATGCATATCACGAAGAACGTGTGCGAGAGTCTGCTTGGTACCCTGCTCAACATGCCAGAGAGGACCAAAGATGGGCCGAAAGCAAGGGCAGACTTGAAATCAATGGGCATCAGGCAGGAGCTTCACGCTATATATGATGATGATGATGATGATGATGAGGCGAAGCAGGACACAGAAAGTCGTCGCAAAGGCAAAAAGGCCAAGAAGACCGGAAATGACTACCCTCCCGCGTGCTTCACTCTAAGTCAGGAGGAGATCGAGCAGTTTTTCACCTGCCTCCTAGGAGTAAAACTTCCTTA
>NW_025276875.1:0-1278 GCF_018294505.1 Triticum aestivum
CCACGGCGAGTGCAACAACTCGAAGGACGACGTAGAGGGCCTCGCGAGCCCTATGGATGGTCTGATACAACGCCCACTGCTCATTCAGGAAGCCAGGATCATATGGCCACATGTCCGCGACGGCATTGTCGTTCGCTTGTTCGCCAGTGCTCGTTGAGGAGATGGAGGTTGCAACACAAGTCGTCCTGTGCTGGTAGCTCCTCCGCCATTAGGGCGTCGAAGTGCGGCCGTACCTGCTCTATGGTGAATACAGCATGAACCGGCTTGGACAGTGGCGCTACGTCCATCGTCTGATTGTCGTCGCTCAGCTCGGCAAGCTCGCTGGCAAGCCAGCATGTCCGTCTACTGGACCGACCCGCTGCCAAGCACGAGTCTGACCGCCCTGGCCCACCCAGATCACCTCCCTCGCTCGCGCGCGCTTTCCGCCTGAAATGGTCAGCGCCGCCCGTGCCGCTTCTCGGTGCAGGCGATTCCTCCGCGTTCAATCGACACTAGTGCCGTCCGTCCGTCCGTCTGCCGCCCACATGAATGATACGCGGTTGCCGAGGGGGCTCCTCCATCGCCACCCGTCCGTCCCTCTGCCGCCCACCATTGCTATATAAACTGTTGTGCTGTCCATAGCCGCAGTCATCCGCCTCTGTTCCCTTTCTCCTATCCACACCACTACAGCCCACCATTGCTTCCTCGCGCTCCAGCGCTCTTCGGGACGGGCGGGCGATGGGCCACAAGGAGATGGCAGCCATTGTTGCCAACTGGCTGGCCAGCAGGCAGCAGGAGGACGATGACGTCCTAATGGAGAACATGGTAGTCGACGATCCGGCACCAACCCCCTCCTCCGCGCCATCCTCGCCGGTGCATTGCACCATGACAATCGGCGAGGCCCATGCCCAATACATGGACACGGTGAGGCAGAAGCGTCTAGAGCAGTTCCGAGAGGCGCAGGCCGACGCTGCCTACAACCACCATCTCCTCCAGGTGCACCTGCAGACGAAGGAGCAGATCACCGCGGAGTGGGCGGAGCAGGAGGTGCTGCTCGACTCGTACTGGTCCGCCTGCGAGAGCCGCCTCGAGCGTTGGCGATACCGCATGCGAGTGGCGGAGGCTATGGCTGCCTACAAAGAGGGCGATGAAGCGGGTGAGGCGCTGTTTAGCGAGACCGAGGACGAGGCACAGGACAATGCCAGCTCCGCGAGGCCCCGTGGCACCAACAACGAGGCAGAGGAAAATGCCGGTTCCGCCGATGCCCCGCCCCGACGGCACCGAGGCGAAGGATTACGC
>NW_025276876.1:0-1278 GCF_018294505.1 Triticum aestivum
CAATAGCTCGCTAAGCCTAGAAAACTCCGAACTTGCTTGACCGATTCGGGTGGAGTCCAATTAAGGACGGCTTGAACTCGCTCAGGGTTGACAGCAATACCTTTACCAGATATTACATGACCCAGATAGGTCACTTCTGGCAACCAGAATTCACATTTAGAAAATTTGGCATAAAGGCGATGCTCTCGAAGTTTCTTCAACACTAGCCTTAAATGTTCGGCATGTTCTTCCTCGTTCTTGGAGTAGATGAGTATATCATCGAGATAAACTACGACGAATTTATCCAAATACTCCATGAAGATTGAGTTCATTAACCGAGAAAAGGTGGCTGGAGCGTTGGTTAATCCGAAGGACATGACGGTGTACTCGTATTGGCCATAACGAGTAACAAAGGCCGTTTTAGGAATGTCCCCGTTTCTGATTTTGATTTGATGGTAACCCAACCTCAAATCCATCTTGGAGAAGACTGAGGATCCAGCGAGCTGATCATACAGATCGTTGATCCTAGGAAGTGGATATTTGTTCTTGATTGTGACCAAATTGACCGGTCGGTAATCTACAACCATCCGATCCGTACCATCCTTCTTCTTGACGAATAGGACGGGGCAAGCCCACGGAGATGAACTAGGTCGGATGAAACCCCTTTTCAAGGACTCATCGAGTTGTTTCTTAAGCTCGGCTAGTTCTAGGGGTGCCATCTTATAGGGTCTTCTAGCAATCGGAACGGTTCCTGGAATGAGGTCTATTACGAACTCAACATCCCTGTCAGGTGGAACACCTGGCAATTCCTCTGGAAAGACATCCGGGAAGTCACGGACTACCGGAACGTCCTCAAGGTCTGGCAATGGGCTGGCGTTAAGGGAATATAATTGTCGCTTGGCTATTCGGGTCAAGACATTGACTATCTTCCCCGAAGGATGGGTGAGTTGAACAGTCCTAGAGAAACAATCAATTTTGGCTTGATGAGCTGACATCCAGTCCATACCCAAAATGACATTAATATCTGAAGATTTAAGGGCTATCAAAGATGCAAGGAAAACAAGTCTGTCGACTTGGATTTCATTTCCATGGCTTACTCTAGAGGTTTGCCATTTGGATCCCGGAGTTTGGATTACCATAGAGGTTGGCATATCACCGAATGCGACGTTATGCAAGCGAGCATAGTTTTCAGATATAAAAGAATGAGAGGCTCCTGTATCGAAAAGAACAGATGCCGGGTGGCAATTAACAAGAAGCGTACCGAGAACGACGTTGGGGTCCTCTTGAGCTTCTTCGGCA
>NW_025276877.1:0-1278 GCF_018294505.1 Triticum aestivum
TGATCGCATCCGACATGTTACCCCCGTCTTCGTCCCTTATGCTTGCCCCTCCCAGCTCCACTACACACACGATTGCACATTCCTTTGGCCGCTCCCGCTCAACTACGGAGACGAGTTTTACCACGGTTCAACTGCACCAGTGCCTATTTACCATGGTTTCCGACCCCTTTCAGAACACGCTTGCCGCCGCTAGACGCGTGAATAATGAGCAGCGAGCTAAAACTTACCGTAAACGTGCAAAATAATAAAACGTGCTAAACATACGTCGCGCTCGTGCGTTTTGTTTTGCACGCGGTGCAAAAAAATTAAAAAAGGAATGCAACACGAGGACTTCCCAGGAGGACACCCATCCTAGTACTACTCTCGCCCAAGCACGCTTAACTTCGGAGTTCTGATGGGATCCGGTGCTTTAGTGCTGGTATGATCGCATCCGACATGTTACCCCCGTCTTCGTCCCTTATGCTTGCCCCTCCCAGCTCCACTACACACACGATTGCACATTCCTTTGGCCGCTCCCGCTCAACTACGGAGACGAGTTTTACCACGGTTCAACTGCACCAGTGCCTATTTACCATGGTTTCGACCCCTTTCAGAACACGCTTGCCGCCGCTAGACGCGTGAATAATGAGCAGCGAGCTAAAACTTACCGCAAACGTGCAAAATAATAAAACGTGCTAAACATACGTCGCGCTCGTGCGTTTTGTTTTGCACGCGGTGCAAAAAAATTAAAATGGGAATGCAACACGAGGACTTCCCAGGAGGTCACCCATCCTAGTACTACTCTCGCCCAAGCACGCTTAACTTCGGAGTTCTGATGGGATCCGGTGCTTTAGTGCTGGTCTGATCGCATCCGACATGTTACCCCCGTCTTCGTCCCTTATGCTTGCCCCTCCCAGCTCCACTACACACACGATTGCACATTCCTTTGGCCGCTCCCGCTCAACTACGGAGACGAGTTTTACCACGGTTCAACTGCACCAGTGCCTATTTACCATGGTTTCCGACCCCTTTCAGAACACGCTTGCCGCCGCTAGACGCGTGAATAATGAGCAGCGAGCTAAAACTTACCGTAAACGTGCAAAATAATAAAACGTGCTAAACATACGTCGCGCTCGTGCGTTTTGTTTTGCACGCGGTGCAAAAAAATTAAAAAAGGAATGCAACACGAGGACTTCCCAGGAGGACACCCATCCTAGTACTACTCTCGCCCAAGCACGCTTAACTTCGGAGTTCTGATGGGATCCGGTGCTTTAGTGCTGGTATGATCGCATCCGACAT
>NW_025276878.1:0-1278 GCF_018294505.1 Triticum aestivum
GCATTCACTTTAAATAGGGCTCCGTCGAAATCCGTTAAGACGACACCGTATGAATTATGGTTTGGGAAGAAACCTAAGCTGTCGTTTCTAAAAGTTTGGGGATGCGATGCTTATGTCAAGAAACTTCAACCTGAAAAGCTCGAACCCAAATCGGAAAAATGCGTCTTCATAGGGTACCCAAAAGAAACTATTGGGTACACCTTCTACCTCAGATCCGAAGGCAAGATCTTTGTTGCCAAGAATGGGTCCTTTCTGGAGAAAGAGTTTCTCTCGAAAGAAGTAAGTGGGAGGAAAGTAGAGCTTGATGAAGTATTACCTCTTGAACCGGAAAATGGCGCGACTCAAGAAAATGTTCCTGAGGTGCCAGCACCGACTAGAGAGGAAGTTAATGATAATGATCAAGATACTTCTGATCAAGCCCCTACTGAAATTCGAAGGTCCACAAGGACACGTTCCGCACCAGAGTGGTACGGCAACCCTGTCTTGGAAATCATGTTGTTAGACAACGGTGAACCTTCGAACTATGAAGAAGCGATGGAGGGCCCGGATTCCGACAAATGGCTAGAAGCCATGAAATCCGAGATAGGATCCATGTATGAAAACAAAGTATGGACTTTGACTGACTTGCCCGTTGAGCGGCGAGCCATAGAAAATAAATGGATCTTTAAGAGGAAGACAGACGCAGATGGTAATGTGACCATCTATAAAGCTCGGCTTGTCGCTAAGGGTTATCGACAAGTTCAAGGGGTTGACTACGATGAGACTTTCTCACCGGTAGCGAAGCTGAAGTCCGTCCGAATCAAGTTAGCAATTGCCGCATTCTATGATTATGAAATATGGCAAATGGACGTCAAAACGGCATTCCTTAATGGTTTCCTTAAGGAAGAATTGTATATGATGCAGCCGGAAGGTTTTGTCGATCCTAAGAATGCTGACAAAGTGTGCAAGCTCCAACGCTCGATTTATGGGCTGGTGCAAGCATCTCGGAGTTGGAACATTCGCTTTGATGAGATGATCAAAGCGTTTGGGTTTACACAGACTTATGGAGAAGCCTGCGTTTACAAGAAAGTGAGTGGGAGCTCTGTAGCATTTCTCATATTATATGTAGATGACATACTTTTGATGGGAAATGATATAGAACTCTTGGACAGCATCAAGGCCTACTTGAATAAAAGTTTTTCAATGAAGGACCTTGGAGAAGCTGCTTATATATTAGGCATCAAAATCTATAGAGATAGATCAAGACGCCTCATAGGTCTTTCACAAAGCACATACCTT
>NW_025276879.1:0-1278 GCF_018294505.1 Triticum aestivum
CACATCGTTTGGGGCCGTGAGCGACACCCCGGCCGGATCTCCTTGCGGATGGAACCCGAATAGGCGATAAACCTGGACTAGAGTCTTGTGTGGTTAGTCAGGTCGTGGCCGACACCCTCGCCAGGCTTCCGCTTGAAGGTTGCCGAGATACATGACGTGTACATGGCGGTAAGTGGCGAGAGCGTGTGTGAAGAAGTACACCCCTGCAGGGTTAACATGATCTATTCGAATAGCCGGGTCCGCGGTTATGGACTTCTTGGATGCTTACATGGTACATAGACAACTTGAAGTGGATACTATAAAATGCTCAAGACAAGTGTGAGTGCTATGGATGGCCTTCTCGTAGGGAGACGGGGATGAATCCATAGTAGTGTATTGTATGGTGATTAGTGGACTCGTGTACGTTGTTTCACCTCCAGAGTTTCTGGTAGTCATAGAATAGGGTAGCCACAGAGTCAAAGCTGGCTTGCTGCAACTAAACCCCACATTACCCTCTTGATACCAATGCATGTACGATAGGATCTGATGTAAGTCTTGCTGAGTACCTTTGTACTCATGTTGCTTTATTTATGTTTTTGCAGCGGAGACTTCGGTCTTCCTAGTGTTCCCATGGACTTCGACTAGTAGCTAGTACCTCAGCTACGATCTTGATCGGATGTTGTAGATAGTCAGGCTCTTCAGCCTTTTTCTTTGTAGATGTCTGTACCCAGACATGTAATGCTTCCGCTTGTTGCTTGTATGCTCTGTATGATGGGTCTTGTGACCCCTGTTTGCAATATATGCTATGACGGCTCTTCTGAGCCTTTATCTATATGAGTTGTTGAGTTATGCTGTGATGCCATGTTGTACAGCACATACTTGCATGTTATGCGTACGTGTAATGTGTATTGCTATGTGTGGGATCTGACTATCTAGTTGTTTATTCTTAGTAGCCTCTCTTACCGGAAAATGTCTCCTAGTGCTTCCACTGAGCCCTGGTAGCTTGCTACTGCTCCGGAACACTTAGGCAGGCCGGCATGTGTCCTTCTTCGATCCTGTGTCTGTCCCTTCGGGGAAATGTCACGCGATGAATACCGGAGTCCTGCTAGCCCGCTACAGCCCGGTTCACCGGAGTCCTGTTAGCCCAGTGCTACAGCCTGGATTCACTCGCTGATGACCGACACGTTCGATGCTGGGTCATGGATGCCTGTCCCTGTAAGTTAGTGCCACTTTGGGTTTACGACTAGCCATGTCAGCCCGGGCTCTTTATCATATGGATGCTAGCGACACCATCATATA
>NW_025276880.1:0-1278 GCF_018294505.1 Triticum aestivum
GAACCCCAAAAAATCACAAAAAATCACACAAAACTTCTGTTGTTCCATGTTGACACGAGAATAAATTTGAAAGCAATAAGAGGCAATGGATATCGTTTCGTCCACAAAGATGGGACGTTCCCTACCGAAAACTATCATGCTTGTTGTGAGAAGCTCCGGTTTGTGAGAAGCATATACCCAAACCTGCCCCAAATGGGACAAAATTTGTACCACGGCATGTTGATGCCGCTCCATGATAGCATGCCAAGTTTCATGAATTTCAGACGAGTTTTGGATTTACTAGAATTTCGAAACGAGGCATCTCAATGTTTTGCCGGCAATCAACGGTGCCCCGGTGTTTGAAATTAATTCCCATTTCTTGCATGGGATCTAAGCATGCAGCCAAGGACACAAATTTTATTTCAACCAATTTATATGCACTGGAGCATGTGCATGTAGTTCAAATTTTAATTATGCACATAAAATGCATTAAAAACTCAGTTAATGCATAAAAATGTCCAAACGAACCCCATAAATCACAAAAAATCACACAACACTCCTGTTGTTCTATGTTGACACGAGAGAAAATTTTGAAAGCAATAACAGGCAATGGATATCGTTTCGTTCACAAAGGTGGGATGTTCCATACCGAAAACCATCATGCTTGCCGTGAGAAGCTCCGGTTTGTGAGAAGCATATACCCAAACTTGCCCCAAATGGGACAAAATTTGTACCACGGGATGTTGATGCCGCTCCATGATAGCATGCCAAGTTTCATGAATTTCAGACGAGTTTTGGATTTAATAGAATTTAAAAACCAGGCATCTCAATGTTTTGCCAGCAATCAACGGTGCCCCGGTGTTTGAAATTCATTCCCATTTCTTGCATGGGACCTAAGCATGCACCCAAGGACACATATTTGATTTTTGAACCAATTTATATGCACTGGAGCATGTGCATGTAGTTCAAGTTTGAATTATGCACATAAAATGCATTGAAAACTCAGTTAATGCATAAAAATGTCCAAACGAACCCAGAAAAATCACATAAAATCACACGACACTCCTGTTGTTCTGTGTTGACAAGAGAAATTTTTTTGAAAGCAATAAGAGGCAATGGATATCGTTTCTTCCACAAAGGTGGGACATTCCCTACCAAAAAACATCATGCTTGTTGTGAGAAGCTCCGGTTTGTGAGAAGCATATACCCAAACTTGCCCCAAATGGGACAAAATTTGTACCACGGCATGTTGATGCCGCTCCATGATAGCATGCCAAGTTTCATGAATTTCAGACGAGT
>NW_025276881.1:0-1278 GCF_018294505.1 Triticum aestivum
GTCATGCAGAGGAAATGGGTTCAACTACCGTAGCACACAGCAGTTTGAATCGCGTTGTCTTAATGCAGTAAAAGAGAGCAGGAGCGAGAACATGGGATTGTATCGATATGATCAAATGGTTGGTTGCTTGCCTGATGGTTCGATGCACTGATATGGTTCTTCGATAGGGTAATCACGGTACTCCTCGGGGGCAGAACCTGTCGCAAAGGACATCGATATACAACCATCACCAAACAATGTGCAACAATATGATGCATGCATGAAACATGGCAATATGAGTGTGTTGGGCTAATGCAACTAAAACCAGAAGGGTTTGAACAAATTTGAATCAAAGATTCAAATTTCAAACTCAAACATGGCCTCTTTAAGTGCTTTTCCTTGTTCTGCTTAAAACATCAATTTAACTTGTTTGATCATGCATGAAAATAGTACAGATGGATAGATTGGATTTTTCTGATCATTTTTCATATATAATTTGTCCAATTTGGAGTTACAGAATAAAAGTTATGAATTTTTGAAGTTTAAATAATATTCTGGAATTTCCTGATTTGATTTAAATCCAGAAAATCAATTACTGCGTCAGCCTGACGTCAGTGTGACGTCAGCAGGTCAACGGAACAGGTCTGGGTCAAACCTGACAGTGGGTCCCGCATGTCAGGGTGATTATTTTAATTAAGATTTGATTAAAACTAATCCTGTATAATTAGCAGGGCTGGGCCCCACCTGTCATTGACTCAGGGGAGTCAACCAGGGCCCACCCGGGGTCAAAGTCAAAGCCAGCGACGCCGGCGTTTAGCCGCCGGCGAGCCAGACGCGGCGGCGGGAGTGGTTTTGGCCATTTCGGCCACCAAAGGGGCCGCGGAGACCACAGGAGTGGAGCTGAGGACAAACCGCAGCTCTTGGCGGAGTCCGTTGGGGTCGGGGTGGCCGGAGTCGACGGCGGCGAGCTCGGCTGCGGCCGCCGGGGTTCGGTCGTGCACGGGAACAGGGTTGGAGCTCGAAGTCGAGCGAAGCGAGGCGCTAGGGATGCTCTACGGGGTCTTGTGAACTCGTTGGACTCGCCGGGGTGACCAAATGGTCACCGGAGTGCGTCGACGGCGAGCTCGGCGACGGCGGAGGTTCGGCCGTGGTGGGGAGGAGGCTACGGTGGGGAAACGAGGGGGAGGAGAGGGGGAAACGGTGGCGTAGCTCACCGCGGTTGCAGTGGGCGTCGAAGCGGGCTCGGGGACGCGCCGGAGACGACGAATTCGACGGCGACGATGGTCGGAGCCCGAAGAG
>NW_025276882.1:0-1278 GCF_018294505.1 Triticum aestivum
ACCCTAATAATCAAGGAACTCGGATTGGTGGTGGATATATGGTGGTGGTATATGGCAGCGGTGGTGGTAGCGGTGGTAGTATATGGATATGGATATGAATCGGTGGTGGTATATGAATCGGTGGTGGTATATGGATACGGATTCGGAGCGGTGGCGGATAAGCGGTGGTGGTAGATGGCAGGGGCGATGATGATGGTGCGGCGGCGGCGTGACAACTTATGACCAGAACTCGAAACTCTAAAAGACTAGACTCTAAGACCAGCAACTAGACACGACGATGCAACCGCAAATTCAACAAAGCAAAACCCTAAAAAGATTATGCAAAGGCTCAGATTGGTTCGGATATGATGAACTAACCCTAATTTTTTTTGTGGCTTTTTCGTGGACTGTAGGTATAAAGAACAGACTCGATCTAAACTACGAAAAACTGTAAAATCTCACCGAGCAACCTGGAAATCTGATACCACTTGATAGAGGCAAAGGTGTCCCGTCTTTCGATGAGATGATGGATATCGCTTTGGTGGAAGTCGACTTTGACGATCCGACTACGAACGTGCGAGGACGTCGCGCCTTAGCAACTGCTAAACCAACTCCGAGAGGTTATTGACCACGCCGGAGCACGATCAACCTGACCACGAGGGTCTGTTTCCTGCGAGCAAACGAAGAACAAGCAAGAAACTAAGATTGCAATCTGGATATTGCGAATATAAGATGAAAGCTTTATTGATCAAGGTGGGGTTCTGTGACGCCTTTGTCTGGTTGTTGAACACAAACGAAGTACGCGAAGTTGCAGCTATGGCAAACTTTTAATCTAAACAAAACCCAAAGTCTAAACGATGCCCTAAGGGCTTTATATATGGAGGAAGAGGGGGGAATTTCGTGGCCCTTGGTGGAGGGGTCCGAAATCAACCCTATCTCTTGTTTCCCCACACATACGGACTCTAAAAATAGCCTATACTTATGTATTTCGAAATTACATGGGCCTGGCCCAAAAATAAGGTGACGCAGCACCTAAAATAGCCTCGGGACGAAATTTATGAAGTGGCATCTTGTATATTTCGTCCAAGGCTTCATGCACCCATTATGGTGGCTTCAAAGTCCTGAAATCATCACTTGTAACTCCGTTCTTGTTCCCCTTGCGCATGCCATCATCTCCATGCTTGTTCTTGCTCCAATGTTCATCCTTCTCCAAGCTAGGCCCTTCATTTGTAAGCAAAACAAATGTATCCAATTTAGGCAGCATCATATTCTCATGAACATTAGAATCATTACCAAGAA
>NW_025276883.1:0-1278 GCF_018294505.1 Triticum aestivum
TTGCATGATGGTTATGTTTTCCTGATCATGGGCATGTCTATGTCAGCAACCTTGAGGGCATAATGTTAAGAGAACATTTGTGTTGAATCGACCCGGCATGATGTTATGCTATGAGATTCATTCGTCACAAGTTTATTGGTACATAACACAGAGATGGTTAACGTTTGCATGATTCCTTAGACCATGAGAGTATCGAGTTTCTTCATGCTTGCTTCATGAACTTTGGGGTTTGTTAAACGTCATCCGTAAATGGGTGGCTATTACGGCGGCTTACGGGTTCATGGAAAAGTGTGTCAAGTAACTTGATAGCTCAAGATTGGGATTTGCTCCTCCGACGATGGAGAGATATCTCTGGGCTCTCTCGGTGTTACGGTATCCATCATCGTCTGGCCAGACACTTTGTGATTTGATCACGGGGATGCCGGAACACGATAACGAGAAAAGAGAACAATACCGGTAGCGAGGTAACTAGCATAGTGGACAAGTTGTTGATCGACGGGAATGCCAACATGTCTCACCTCGGGTATTTGTAACATATCGCGAAGCAACAGGAATAGCACACGGCAACTGGAGGTTCACTCGAATATTTATTCGTGTGGGTATAGGGGTCAATATGGGTGTCCACGGCTCCGATGTTGATCATTGATCGGAAGGGGTTCCGGGTCATGTCTATACTTCACCGAACCTATAGGGTCACACGCTTAAGGGTCATCTATCTGCTGAATACTAGACAGGGAGTCTGAGAGAAAATCACCGAAAAAGTTTCGGACACCGAAAAGTTTCGGACAGCGGAATCGTACCGCAGAGAGAGGTCATCGGATAAGTTGGGATGATACCGAAAAGTTGTTTCGGGATACACCATTAAGTCAAATTGGTTTCGGCACATGCCTGATAATTCTTGGAGGATGCCAGAATCATTCTGGAAGCTTTTTGGAATTTTCTGAGATAAAAACCGGAAATGTTCCGGAGCTGCCGGAGCCACTTCAGATGCGTTTCGCAGATGAAAATCACTAAAACCGGAATTGTTTCGGAACGCGTTGAAAATCATTTTAGTGGGTACTGGAAATGTTCTTAGCCCACATAAATATTTTCAGTTCGATCAGACGCTGAAAAATGTCGTCGTGAATAGTGAAAATCAGCTTTATGGTTACTTTATGGAAAGCCACCTTTTGGGGCTTTGCTCCAAAAGATCTTGGGGATGACATGGATGGATAGGAGCCATTTTTTGGGCCCCTCATGGGGGTGTGGCCGGCCACATGGGGTATCCCCCCTTGGGGA
>NW_025276884.1:0-1278 GCF_018294505.1 Triticum aestivum
CAAGTTGCTATCTTGTTCCATCTTACTGAAAATGAGGCTTTTCAGTCATCTTGCCCATGTGGTATGATTTGCATATCTCAAGTGATTCAAAATCAAGTGAGTCCGAACGATCCATTTGCATGGAGTTTCTTCATGCATATACACCAATAGACATGGTTCGCATGTCTCAAACTTTTCAAAAACGAATGAGTCCAAAGATCCATCAACATGGAGCTTCTTCATGCGTTTTATACCATTATGACTTACATGGCAGTGCCACAAGTAAGTGGTACTATCATTACTATCTTATATCTTTTGGCATGAAAATGTGTATCACTACGACCGAGATTCAATAAACCATTCCTTTAGGTGCAAGACCATTGAAGGTATTATTCAAAAATAGAGTAACCATTATTCTCCTTAAATGAATAACCGTATTGCGATAGACATAATCCAATCATGTCTATGCTCAATGCAAACACCAATCTCGGTGGTAGAGGGAGCGTGCGATGCTTGATCATATCAACCTTGGAAACACTTTCAACATATATCGTCAGCTCACCTTTAGCTAGTCTCCGTTTATTCCGTAGCTTTTATTTCGAGTTACTAACACTTAGCAACCGAACCGGTATCCAATACCCTGGTGCTACTAGGAGTACTAGTAAAGTACACATTAACATAATGTATATCCAATATACTTCTATCGACCTTGCCAGCCTTCTCATCTACCAAGTATCTAGGGTAATTCTGCTCCAGTGGTTGTTCCCTTTATTACAGAAGCACTTAGTCTCGGGTTTGGGTTCAACCTTGGGTTTCTTCACTAGAGCAGCAGCTGATTTGCCGTTTCATGAAGTATCCCTTTGTTCCCTTGCCCTTCTTGAAACTAGTGGTTTCACCAACCATCAACAATTGATGCTCCTTCTTGATTTCTACTTTCGCGGTGTCAAACATCATGAATATTTCAAGGATCATCATATCTATCCCTGATATGTTATAGTTAATCACGAAGCTCTAGCAGCTTGGTGGCAATGACTTTGGGGAAACATCACTATCTCATCTGGAGGATCAACTCCCACTCGATTCAAGTGATTGTTGTGCTCAGACAATCTGAGCACAAGCTCAACGATTGAGCTTTTCTCCCTTAGTTTGCAGGCTAAGAAAATCGTCGGAGGTCTTATACCTCTTGACGTGGGCACGAGCCTGAAATCCCAATTTCAGCCCTCGAAACATCTCATATGTTCCGCGATGTTTCGAAAACGTCTTTGGTGCCTCTACTTAAACCATTTAATTGAACTATCA
>NW_025276885.1:0-1278 GCF_018294505.1 Triticum aestivum
GAGTACACCGTCATGTCCTTCGGTTTAACCAACGCTCCAGCCACCTTTTCTCGGTTAATGAACTCAATCTTCATGGAGTATTTGGATAAATTCGTCGTGGTTTACCTCGATGATATACTCATCTACTCCAAGAACGAGGAAGAACATGCCGAACATCTAAGGCTAGTGTTGAAGAAACTTCGAGAGCATCGCCTTTATGCCAAATTTTCTAAATGTGAATTCTGGTTGTCAGAAGTGACCTATCTGGGTCATGTAATATCTGGTAAAGGTATTGCTGTTAACCCTGAGCGAGTTCAAGCCGTCCTTAATTGGACTCCACCCGAATCGGTCAAGCAAGTTCGGAGTTTTCTGGGCTTAGCGAGCTATTGTCGTCGCTTTGTCGAGAACTTCTCCAAGGTTGCTAAACCTCTAACCGAACTCCTCAAGAAAGATAAGAAGTTCGAATGGACTCCACAATGTGAGCACAGCTTTCAGGAATTGAAAAGACGCCTGACCTCTGCTCCCGTACTGGTACCGCCAGACTTCTCCAAGGACTTTGTTATCTACTGCGACGCCTCGCGACAAGGACTAGGTTGCATTCTCATGCAAGATCGACACGTAATTGCCTACGCTTCACGGAAATTGCACCCACATGAGGAGAATTATCCTACTCATGATCTAGAGCTTGCAGCCGTAGTCTATGCACTCAAGACCTGGCGACATTACCTCCTCGGTAACCGTTGCGAAATATTCACTGATCACCAGAGTCTGAAGTACATTTTCACCCAACCGGATTTGAATCTCAGGCAAAGACGTTGGGTTGAGTTAATCACAGATTTCGACTTAGGAATAACTTACACCCCAGGGAAAGCCAACGTCATGGCTGATGCGCTAAGTCGTAAATCTTATTGTAACAACCTAATGTTACAACAAAGTCAACCGCTTCTCCATGAGGAATTTCGGAAGCTTAACCTTCACATTGTTCCTCAAGGATTTCTTTCCACCCTGGTGGCGAAACCTACTCTTACGGATCAAATCATTGCTGCCCAAAAGCGAGATAAGGGAATATCTAAAATCAAGGAGAACATTGCTAGCGGAGGTGCTAGTTGTTTCTCCACAAATGATCATGGTGTTGTATACTTTGAGAACCGTTTAGTGGTTCCCAAGAACCAGCATCTACGGCAGTTGATCCTTAAGGAGGCTCATGAATCTCCTCTCACCATTCATCCCGGTAGTACCAAGATGTATCAGGACCTACGCCAGAGGTTCTGGTGGACTAGGATGAAGAGAGAAATTGCT
>NW_025276886.1:0-1277 GCF_018294505.1 Triticum aestivum
ACCCCGTACGCTATTCCCTTTGTCTATCGATATGTTACTTGCCCGAGATTCGATCGTCGGTATCCCAATACCTCGTTCAATCTCGTTACCGGCAAGTCACTTTACTCGTACCGTAATGCATGATCCCGTGACCAGACACTTGGTCACTCTGAGCTCATTATGATGATGCATTACCGAGTGGGCCCAGTGATACCTCTCCGTCATACGGAGTGACAAATCCCAGTCTTGATCCATGTCACCCAACAGACACTTTCGGAGATACCCGTAGTCTACCTTTATAGTCACCCAGTTACGTTGTGACGTTTGGTATACCCAAAGCACTCCTACGGTATCCGGGAGTTACACGATCTCATGGTCTAAGGAAAAGATACTTTGACATTGGAAAACTCTAGCAAACGAACTATACGATCTTGTGCTATGTTTAGGATTGGGTCTTGTCCATCACATCATTCTCCTAATGATGTGATCTCGTTATAAATGACATCCAGTGTCCATAGTCAGGAAACCATGACTATTTGTTGATCAATGAGCTAGTCAACTAGAGGCTCACTAGGGACATGTTGGTGTCTATTATTCACACATGTATTACGATTTCCGGATAACACAATTATAGCATGAATAAAGACAATTATCATGAACAAGGAAATATAATAATAATGCTTTTATTATTGCCTCTAGGGCATATTTCCAACAGTCTCCCACTTGCACTAGAGTCAATAATCTAGTTACATTGTGATGAATCGAACACCCATGGAATTCTGGTGTTGATCATGTTTTGCTCTAGGGAGAGGTTTGGTTAACGGATCTGCTATATTCAGGTCCGTATGTACTTTACAAATCTCTATGTCTCCATCTTGAACATTTTCACGAATGGAGTTGAAGCGACGCTTGATGTGCCTTGTCTTCTTGTGAAACCTGGGCTCCTTGGCAAGTGCAATAGCTCCAGTGTTGTCACAGAAGAGCTTGATCGGCCCCGACGCATTGGGTATGACTCCTAGGTCGGTGATGAACTCCTTCACCCATATTGCTTCATGTGCTGCCTCCGAGGCTGCCATGTACTCCGCTTCACATGTAGATCCCGCCACGACGCTTTGCTTGCAACTGCACCAGCTTACTGCCCCACCATTCAAAATATACACGTATCCGGTTTGTGACTTAGAGTCATCCAGATCTGTGTCGAAGCTAGCATCGACGTAACCCTTTACGACGAGCTCTTCGTCACCTCCATAAACGAGAAACATTTCCTTAGTCCTTTTCAGGTACTTCAGGATATTCTT
>NW_025276888.1:0-1277 GCF_018294505.1 Triticum aestivum
CATATACGTGAGCCAAAAGGCGCAAACGGTCCCGGGAAAAGGTAAGACGACACCCGTGGGGATACCGTGCGTGAGGCCGCAAAGTGATATGAGGTGTTACCAGCTAGATCGATGTGACATCGAGTCGGGGTCCTGACAGCGTTGGCATCAGAGCCGGACTGCCTGTAGGTTCTCCAAGCCAAACTGGTCGATGTTGAGTCTAGAAATTCTTTAGTTATATGTAGGGGAATTGTTTGTGGGTTGGAACGTAAGGCTCTTTTTACTCCTTATACCTTATGACTTTCTGATCTGAGTCAGTCCATTCTTCCACCGGGGGTTAAGGAATTAGGATCTGTTCTCTCTATCAGGTTCACGTGTTACTAATCAGTAGTACCTTATAAGTTTGATGGCTACCAGCCTAGTTCAGTTCTACTACCACATTATGTTGTTAGAATGGTTCCAGAACTTTGATGTGATGATGTTGAGTGTGTACGAAATCCTTTGTCAAATGTCTCAATATCCTTTTTGAGCATTTACAGCTGTTATGCTGCCGAAATTTTGCTAGAAATTCTAATGCCCTTGCATTATGATTGTGCTTTCAGATGGCCACTCGCGACCTCAATCAAGTGGTTCGCCTGACTCGATGCATAGATGTACCCGGCCATACTGCTAAGTTGGTCAGGGTAATGACTGAGGCTGGATATCGTTGGTATCCTGAGTACACGGTCGAAGAGCAATTCCGAGACTTCAATCAAAGCCAGTATCTCTGCACTGTCAGGATATTTCCATCTTATCCTGGATCTACCGAGCCTCTTCACTGCTCCTATGGACTCGGGGTTACTATCGAGATGGCTGTGCAGGATGCCGCCTACTCTATGATGACCATTATGCGAGTCAGATCTGGTTTATTTCGGGACTCTGACTTCCGGTATATGCCAGGATCACTTCCGGGAGCACAAGGGTATCTCCAGGCTATCTACGCTGACTCCACTCAGGAGGATTCACGGACTCGCACCACTGCTGAGATGCTCGAGGATAAGGACCGTGAAAATCGGGCCTTAAGGTTAGAGCTCTTCAATACCCGTGCTGACCACTGGGCCACTTTGACTCGGTTCGCACCGGCGGTGCAAGCTGGATATTCAGATATGCGCGATCTCTATCCTGTGAGATCTGCTCTGCCGGACGTGATGGTTTGGCGTGATGTAGGAGGCATCACCCCACCTCGCGGTCCCCGCAGGCCACCGTTTGTTGGTCCAAGGCCTCATCCTAGCCCCTATGGTCCACAAGCTCCGCGAGAC
>NW_025276889.1:0-1277 GCF_018294505.1 Triticum aestivum
CCACGCATTGGGCCCGAAACCAATGGACCCTCTCGGCTTCTTGATCACCCTTGTCCTCTGTCCAGGAGTTGCAAGTAGTTTCTGGTGTTTGTAGTATGCTGGAGGCCGTGGGCAGCGCTGACCGTAGGGGTGGGCTGTGATGCGGTAGGCACGTGGCACGGTGTACCGGGCGCCCGTTTGGTGTCTCGGGAACCCTGTTCACATCGTTTGGGGCTGTGAGCGAAACTCCGGCCGGATCTCCTCATGGATGGAACCCGAATAGGCGATAAACCTGGACTAGAGACTTGAGTGTTTAGGTAGGCCGTGGCCGACACCCACGTTGGGCTTCCGCTTGAAGGTTGCTGAGTACATGTCGTGTAAACGGCGGTAAGTGGTGAGAGCGTGTGTGAAGAAGTACACCCCTGCAGGGTTAACCTAATCTATTCGAATAGCCGTGTCCACGGAAAAGGACTTCTGGGTTGCTTATATCAGTTCATAGACAAGTGAAAGTGGATACCCTAAAATACGCAAGATAAGCGTGAGTGCTATGGATGGCGTTCTCGTAGGGAGACGGGAGCGGATCCATAGTGGTGTATTGATATGGTGAATATGTGGACTCGTGTGCGCCACCTCAAAAGTTACTCGCAGTCGTAGTTCAGGATAGCCACCGAGTCAAAGCTGGCTTGCTGCAGTTAAACCCCACCATCCCCTTTGTTGATAATGATGCATATGTAGATAGGTCTGATGTAAGTCTTGCTGGGTACATTTGTACTCACGTTTGCCTATTTTATGTTTTTTGCAGAGAGACTTCAGTCTCACTAGTATTTCCGCGTGGTCTTCGACGTTTAGCTTGTTACCTCAGCTACGATCTTGTGCCCTCGGCAGGATCTGATAGATAGTCAGGCTTCTCAGCCTTTTTCATTTATAGTTGTCTATACTCAGACATGATAGCTTCCGCTTGTGCTTTGACTTGTATGCTCTGAGTGTTGGGTCATGAGACCCATGTTTGTAATATCTCGCTCCTCGGAGCCTATTGAATAAACTACTTGAGTCGTAGAGTCATTTTGTGATGCCATGTTGTATTGCACATATCGAGCATATTGTGTGTATGTTATTGAAATGCTTGGTATGTGTGGGATCTGACCATCTAGTTGTTTATCCTTAGTAGCCTCTCTTACCGGGAAATGTCTCCTAGTGTTTCCACCGAGCCATGGTAGCTTGCTACTGCTCCGGAACACTTAGGCTGGCCGGCATGTGTCCTTCTTCGTTCCTGTGTCTGTCCCTTCGGGGAAATGTCA
>NW_025276890.1:0-1277 GCF_018294505.1 Triticum aestivum
GAATTGCCAGGTGTTCCACCTGACAGGGATGTTGAGTTCGTAATCGACCTCATCCCCGGAACCGTTCCGATTGCTAGAAGACCTTATAAGATGGCACCCCTAGAACTAGCCGAGCTTAAGAAACAACTCGATGAGTCCTTGAAAAAGGGTTTCATCCGCCCTAGTTCATCTCCGTGGGCTTGCCCCGTCCTATTCGTCAAGAAGAAGGATGGTACGGACCGGATGGTTGTAGATTACCGACCTGTCAATTTGGTCACAATCAAGAACAAATACCCGCTTCCCAGGATCAACGACCTGTATGATCAGCTCGCTGGATCCTCAGTCTTCTCCAAGATGGATTTGAGGTTGGGCTACCATCAAATCAAAATCAGAAACGGGGACATTCCTAAAACGGCCTTTGTTACTCGTTATGGCCAATACGAGTACACCGTCATGTCCTTCGGTTTAACCAACGGTCCAGCCACTTTTTCTCGGTTAATGAACTCAATCTTCATGGAGTATTTGGATAAATTCGTCGTGGTTTATCTCGATGACATACTCATCTACTCCAAGAACGAGGAAGAACATGCCGAACATTTAAGGCTAGTGTTGAAGAAACTTCAAGAGCATCGCCTTTATGCCAAATTCTCTAAATGTGAATTCTGGTTGTCAGAAGTGACCTATCTGGGTCATGTAATATCTGGTAAAGGTATTGCTGTTAACCCTGAGCGAGTTCAAGCCGTCCTTAACTGGACTCCACCCGAATCGGTCAAGCAAGTTCGGAGTTTTCTAGGCTTAGCGAGCTATTGTCGTCGCTTTGTCGAGAACTTCTCCAAGGTTGCCAAACCTCTAACCGAACTCCTCAAGAAAGATAAGAAGTTCGAATGGACTCCACAATGTGAGCACAGCTTTCAGGAACTGAAAAGACGCCTGACTTCTGCTCCCGTGCTGGTACCGCCAGACTTCTCCAAAGACTTTGTTATCTACTGCGACGCCTCGCGACAAGGACTAGGTTGCATTCTCATGCAAGATCGACACGTAATTGCTTACGCTTCACGGCAATTGCACCCACATGAGGAGAATTATCCTACTCATGATCTAGAGCTTGCAGCCGTAGTCTATGCACTTAAGACCTGGCGACATTACCTCCTCGGAAATCGTTGCGAAATATTCACTGATCACCAAAGTCTGAAGTATATTTTCACCCAACCGGATTTGAATCTCAGGCAGAGACGTTGGGTTGAATTGATCACAGACTTCGACTTAGGAATAACCTATACCCCAGGGAAAGCCAACGT
>NW_025276891.1:0-1277 GCF_018294505.1 Triticum aestivum
CTACGCAATATTTGTCACGATCCGAACATTTTAGTTTTAACATCTGAAAACTTTTGTTGTTTGCTTTTATTTAAATTTTGAATTTGTTTCGGTTCTGAACCATCGAGAGTTTATCAACAGTAACGGGGTGACGTGGCATCGTTAACGAGGGATTACTGTAGCTTAATTATCCGGGCGTCACAATTCTCCTCCACTACAAGAAATCTCGTCCCGAGATTTAGGAGGTGGGGGTAAGGGGGAAAGTTCTGGTTACGAAATTATAACGGATCTTCTCGAAGAAGTTAATCCCTTTCATTGATGTCTTCAATTCTTTATTCCTATGCATCATGATGATGTTGTCGTCCTTTCTTCGGGGAACTCCATCGTACTTATGAAAGAATAAGGGGTGGGCATTCTGGGAGAACGGGCCTCGACAAGGTTGTCTATCGGGTCGACAGCATCGAGGAAGGTGGCGAAAGGTAACCCCCGAATCGAAACTTAAGAAAATATCGAGAGCAAAGTAAGGAGGTAACCTGGGAAGCTTCGAGCGGGCAGGCAATCGTTCGATGCCTGTTATAGGGCGTGAAAGGGTCAAAGCAACGGGAATAAGTATTGTGTCCGATATCAGACCTGAAGGTGGCTCGTGAATTACATACGAGGCCGGGTGCGAGGAACAACCTTGGAAACAGGGGGTACATAAGAGTCAGGTTTCGATCCTGTGGAACTGTGGGTTATGGGCCCACCAGGTGGGTTAAAGTAGGAAGGGTGGTGAAGTCTTGCACGATCATGCAAGCAAGGCATGTCAGAGCATAACCTGTCAGTTATATGTCAGCAACATCGTCGGTACCAAGGGCGAGGGACGAAGAGAACCATTTTCCTGCTCGTTGAAACGAGGCGGACCATTAGGCAAAGTTCTCGTCCATCGGTGGTTACCGAAATGTCACCAACAATAATAACAGGGTCTTACTGACAGAGTTGTACACCGAGGTGTTTACATAAGCAGGAGAATATTACTGCTTAGATCATATAGATCACCAGAAAGGTTAAACCAAACAATGGAAAGGAAAATATGATTATCAGATTAAACAGAAGAATGGAAAGGAAAATGTGTTTAAACACATATTTCAAGGGTATATCCTTCCCAAGGACAAGCTGAGCATGATATTCATGACAGGATATAATGTAGAAAACTCTTTAGGTAGGGGAGAGAAATTTCATGACATTACCCATACAACGGTGTTTGGATAATAGAGCAGGAAACATTTAGCATTGGGCTTCAAATGTTCCTGTTGAAAATC
>NW_025276892.1:0-1277 GCF_018294505.1 Triticum aestivum
GATATGTTGCCGTGGCATCATTTTCGGATATGTTGCCGTGGCACCATTTTTGTTTCGCCGCCGTGGCACCTTTTCCCTTCCGCCATGGCGACTAATGCTTCTTATCATGCTCATGTCAACATTTTCATAAAAATTGCATAAAACTTGCATATGTCATCCGCATCATGATAACAACAATTAAAATGTTTAAAATTGTTGTTTGCTTTAGATTGCTAAATAACATGGGGATTTTCCGGAATTGTTGTTTGTTGTTTCCGGCCTCATTTAAACTTGCCTAGATAGGTAGTTTTCTTTGCTTCACTCTCTTGCCATGTTAATCAACATTTAATATTGTTGGGTACATAACCGAGAGAGAACTAAATAATCGATGTGGTGTTTTGTCAATATGCATCCCGATGCATATTGAGCTCCATTTAATTTGTAGGATTGATTGTGCATTTTGCCATGCCATGCCCCTTTAATCCGGACATGCATCATATTTGTTTGTGCATCGTGCCATGATGATGTGTTGGTTGTTTACTATGTTGTGTGATTCTTTTCCGGTGTTTGCTTCTTCGGGTTGGTTCCGGTTACGTCGCTTTTGTGAGGACCCGTTCGACTACGTCCGTTTGTCTTCTTCATGGACTCGTTCTTCTTCCTTGCGGGATTTCAGGCAAGATGATCATACCCTCGAAATCACTACTATCTTTGCTATGCTAGTTTGCTCGCTCTTTTGCCATGCCAATGCTACGATGCCTACCACTTGCTTGTCAGCCACCCAAATTGCCATGTTCAGCCTCTAACCCACCAATGTCCTAGCAAACTGTTGATTGGCTATGTTACCGCTTTGCTCAGCCCCTCTTATAGCGTTGTTAGTTGCAGGTGAAGATCGAAGTTTGTTCCTTGTTGGAACATGGAGATGTTGTTCCTTGTTGGAACATTTGTTTACTTGTTGGGATATCACAATATATCTTACTTAATTAATGCATCTATATACTGGTAAAGGGTGGAAGGCTCGGCCTTATGCCTGGTGTTTTGTTCCACTCTTGCCGCCCTAGTTTCCGTCATATCGGTGTTATGTTCCCGGATTTTGCGTCCCTTACGCGGTTGGGCTATAATGGGAACCCCTTGACAGTTCGCCTTAAGTAAAGCTCTTCCAGCAATGCCCAACATTGGTTTTACCATTCGCCACCTAGCCTCTTTTTCCCTTGGGTTTCGCGGACTCAAGGGTCATCATTATTTTACCCCCCCGGGCCAGTGCTCCTCTGAGTGTTGGTCCAACCTGTCAGCTGCCGGTG
>NW_025276893.1:0-1277 GCF_018294505.1 Triticum aestivum
CGACTCAAGGTCATTCTGAAGTGTCTCCTCAGGCCAGAGCGTCGAGTCGATGCGAGATGTGGCGGCCTTCAGCCTTGCGAGATAGTCCACGACAGCTGCAACACGAGACTCCAGTCGGAAAACATCCATGGCAACTTCGTCGTTCACCGGAGAATTGACGGGGTCAAGGTTTGGCTCCAGTCGGCTGGTTTCTTCTTCAAAGTTTTGACAAAATTCTGCAAGGGTGATCACTAAGTCAAGGAGATAGTCGAATGGAAAAAGCCACAATTGGAAATATTTGCCAAACATGGAGGTCTACCTTCAAGCATAAGGAACAACTTCTTGGCAAGGCCACTCAGGAAGGCCTCCAGTTCAGTTTTCTTCTCAGTCAATTTGCTGACTTGGTCGGTCAGGGCAGCTTTGTCAGTTTTCAGTCGACTGACCTCCTTGTTGGCAATCCCAAGAGCAGCTTTCAGATTGGTATTTTCTTGTTCGAGCTTGGTGACTGAAGCTAACTTCTCGTCAGCAAGCTTGATCTTCTCAGCTAGCTCAAGGTCTTTCTTCTGCTGGGCCTCCCTTACCTTACCTGCAAGTTACAGCAAGATCAGATGCTGAAACAAGCAAGGGGAAAAGCAGTCGTCAGGGTCTCACCAAACATACCTTCGGTCTCCTCCTTTGCCTTTGTCAGCTTCTCCTGAACCAGCTTCAAGCTCAGCTCGACTTGAGTATGTTTTTGTTCCAGCTCTGAGTAGCGAGCCACAAGATCACAGGAGTTCTGTGAAGAACCAATCGACTAAATGTCAAATATAATTCACTTCCGAGTGAAAAGGGGATAAACACACGTTTCTAAGACTACAGCCAAATACAAGCATTCGACCGTAGTCTCGGGGACTACACCCAGTGGGTGCACTCAGCGTGCCCCCACTAATCCTGTTGAAGACAAAGTCGACCAGTCGACCTCAAAAAAAAAGAGAGATGCATTCTCTAAGACTGTGATCAACTGCAAGCAGTCGACCACAGTCTCGGGGACTACACCCAGTGGGTGCACTCAGCGTGCCCCCACCGGTTTGTGAAATCCAGTCGACATAGTCGACTGAAAGAAAAATTGACGTCATAAAGCCTAAAGCCGACTGCCAGCAGTCGACCTTAGCCTTGGGGACTACACCCAGTGGGTGCACTCAGCGTGCCCCCACCGGTTTGTGAAGTCCAGTCGACCAGTCGACTGACAGAAAGATTGACATCATAAAGCCTAAGGCCGACTGCCAGCAGTCGACCTTAGCCTTGGGGACTACACCCAG
>NW_025276894.1:0-1277 GCF_018294505.1 Triticum aestivum
ACGGTGGTGGCGGCGTCCTTGATTGAGGCCACACCCCGGAGATGCTAGCCGCCTCTTCGGACATGCCACAACACCACCCCACATGTATGAGGGTCCGATGCGACGCTCCGGTGGCATTGCTACCCCCGCCCCCCTCGGGCCCCCTTCCCACCTAACCCTGGAGCGGTTGACCACGAGATCTAGCCCTTTGACTTTCCACGTACGGGCTTCGAACAGTGGACCTCTCCACCCGGTTGTATCAGGTCAGCACAGAGGGACACCTGGGAGCAACATCCGGGCCAAACCCACAGCTACATCCCCTCCGTGTAGACCCGACGCGTCCGTTGCCCCCCTCTAGTTGCCGGCGGCGGCGCCATCCGTGACGGGGGCCATGGCCCGGGGACACGTGTCGGGCGTTCGCAACCGCCACAACACTCTCAGACTTGTGAGAAGCAGCGCACGCAAGATTGGCGGCATGCTAGGCCACGGAGGCCGCCGGCCACAGTCGTAGACATGCAAAGGGCAATCCGCGTAGAGGGAAGTGTTCGGATACTTCTCCATCATCAAAAATTATAAAAAATTACCATCGCTCCTATAGCACATGTGCCCACGTCGTGTAAAAAACTCATGATTTCATCGCGATCCAAGTATTTTATAATATTCACGCCGCACCGTTACCGCAGAACGTCTACTACTGTGTCATCGCCATCCGTGAGGGGGCCACACCCCGGAGACGCGCGCCGCCTCTTCAGACATGCCACAACACCACCCCGCATGTATGAGGGGCCGGTGCGACGCTCCGGTGGCATTGCTACCCACAGGGCCCCCGTCCCGCCTAACCCTGGAGCGGCTGACCACGAAATCTAGCCCTTTGACTTTCCACGGACGGGCTTCAAACAGTGGAACTCTCCACCCGGTTGTATCAGGTCCGCATAGAGGGACACCTGGGAGCAACATGCGGGCCAAAACCACAGCTAGATCCCCTCCGAGTAGACCCGACGCGTCCGTTTCCCCCTCTAGGTGCCGGCAGCGGCGCCGTCCGTGAGGGGGGCCACGCCCCGGAGACGCGTGCCAGGCGTTTGCAACCGCCACAACACATCAGACTTGTGAGAAGCCCTGCACACAAGATTGGCGGCATGCTAGCCCACGAAGGCCGCCGGCCACTGTCGTAGACATGTGAAGGGCAATCTGCATAGAGGGAAGTGTTCGGATACTTCTCCATCACCAAAATTTATGAACAATTACGATCGCTCCTATAACACATGTGCCCACGTTGTGTAAAAAACTCTTGATTTTAT
>NW_025276895.1:0-1277 GCF_018294505.1 Triticum aestivum
AGAATCTTGATGATTGTGGAAATGCTCAAGTTCTTGAGAGCACGCACAAGCGCTACGTGTTATCATCGGCACTAACTGGGTTTGCTCTCAGTTTCCTCGGTTATGCTATAACCACTCCAACAGTGAATTCACTCTCTATTGTTGGGTTCTTCCCCAGTTACCAGAATCGTTCCCAGCATTTGCATTTTGTTCCCAGCTTGCACCACCAATGTCCCTTCCATTTCCGGTGATAAGTAAATTCATCCATTGCGTTGTCTTCAACAAGGTAATCCACATCATCCAAGTTTGAGTATGCCATTCTACCGACCCCCTCCAAATGATCGCTTGTGATTGCCTTAGGCTGGTTTAAAGAGTTTCAATGATCTCTGAATCAAAAGTAATTCTTTTTGCCACTTAAGGGAATATCTCTACGAGTCACGGTTCCGAAGGTGTCTCGTTGTGGTATCATGGCAACTCAACTCCTCGCTACGTTGACAATTGTTTACCACCTTCTTAAGCGTGAAATTGTTGTCTACCTAGTGAACCCTCGTTATCTGCTTCACTCCTTTTCTTCGGATCTGTGCTTCGTCTCTCAGCTTAAGAGATGTTGCTATGTCTCATCCCATGAGTTGATCCTAAGTTGTTCGGTCTTCTCGAAGATCGATTGTTCTAGAGTTTCCTTTCCTCTTCTTGTCATGATTAGTTGGAGTTCTCAGAGCAAGACGACAAGACAAAGATGGTGATCGAATCAACGCTTCTATGAAGTGCAACCTGGATCGTGAAGATTGTACTAGTTTGCGTTTCCCCTTCACTTTACCCTACGCTTGAATCTCGAGACGAGATTCTTGTTTAGTGGGGGTGAGTTGTCACATCCCTAGCTGCCGGTAGTGCTCTAGGCTAGTTCATGTGTGCATCATGTCTATATTTTTGAAACTTGAATTGAGGAATATTGGAAGCCTCAAAACCCTAAATAAAAGAGGGGCAAAAAACCCCTAAAATCTCATTCATTGTTCCAAAATGCTCCTCTTAGATGTTTAATATTTTTGGCAAGGGTTTTGATCCAAACCAAAAATAATGAACATTTTAAAAGGATTTATTTTTGGGACTTTGAATTTAAATCATTAGCTATTTGAATTTGAATTATATTCATATGATTAGAATATAATTTCAAATACCCCTGAAATATTTTATGAGCTTTTGGAAAAGTCCATCTAGCAATATAAAAATATTCAGAGGAGCTTTGGCATTGTTTGAATTATTATTTTTAATTCAAACAGTGGCAAAAGAATTAATTAAAA
>NW_025276896.1:0-1277 GCF_018294505.1 Triticum aestivum
GCATCTACTACTATTACTCCACTCATCGACCGCTATCCATCATGCATCTAGAGTTTAAGTTAAAAACAGAGTAACGCCTTAAGCAAGATGACATGATGTAGAGGAATAAATTCATGCAATATGATAAATACCCCATCTTGTTATCCTCGATGGCAACAATACAATACGTGCCTTGCAACTCTTTCTGTCACTGAGTAAGGACACCGCAAGATTGAACCCAAAGCCATGCACTTCTCCCATTGCAAGAACAACCAATCTAGTTGGCCAAACCAAACGGATAATTCGAAGAGACTTGCAAAGATAACTCAATCATACATAAAAGAATTCAGAGAAGATTCAAATATTTTCCATAGATAAGTTGGATCATAAACCCACAATTCATCGGTCTCAACAAACACACCGCAAAAAGAAGATTACATCGAATAGATCTCCACGAGAGAGGGGGAGAACATTGTATTGAGATCCAAAAAGAGAGAAGAAGCCATCTAGCTACTAGCTATGGACCCGAAGGTCTAAAGTAAACTACTCACACTTCATTGGAGGGGCTATGGTGATGATGTAGAAGCCCTCCGTGGTGGATGCCCTCTCCGGCGGAGCTCCGGAACAGGCCCCAAGATGGTATCTCGTGGATACAGAAGGTTGCGGTGGTGGAATTAGTTTTTTGGCTCCATCCCTGGTCTAATGGGGGTACGTAGGTATATATAGGAGGAAGGAGTACGTCGGTGGAGCTCCGAGGGGGCCATGAGGCAGGGGGGCGCGCCCAGGGGGAGGGGTGCGCCCTCCACCCTTGTGACCGCCTCGTGGCTTTCTTGACGGAGGGTCCAAGTCTCCTGGATCTTATCTGATGAGAAAATCACATTCCCAAAGGTTTCTTTCCGTTTGGACTCCGTTTGATATTTTGTTTCCTCGAAATACTGAAATAGGCAAAAAAACAGCAATTCTGGGCTGGGCCTCTGCTTAATAGGTTAGTCCCAAAAATAATATAAAAGTGGAAAATAAAGCCCAATATAGTCCAAAACAGTAGATAAAGTAGCATGGAGCAATAAAAAATTATAGATACGTTGGAGACGTATCAGGCATCCCCAAGCTTAATTACTGCTCGTCCTCGAGTAGGTAAATGATAAAAAGAGAATTTTCGATGCGGAGTGATACTTTGGCATAATTTCAGTGTAAATCTTCTTAATCATGGTATGAATATTCAGATCCGAAAGATTCAAGACAAAAGTTCATATTGACATAAAAAATAATAATACTTCAAGCATACTAATCAAAGTAAT
>NW_025276897.1:0-1277 GCF_018294505.1 Triticum aestivum
TCGTGAACTCTGGAGAGGTGCGGAGGTAGTTCCAATTGGTAGGCAACTTCTCCTCGTTTGGCAAGAATGCGAAAAGGTCCAATGTAACGAGGAGCCAATTTGCCTTTGATACCGAAACGATGGGTTCCCTTCAGAGGGGTGACCCGAAGGTAAGCCTTCTCGTCAACCTCAAAAGTCATAGCCTTATGTTTTCGGTCATATTGACTCTTTTGACGGGATTGGGCTGTTTTCAACTTTTCACGAACGATTCGAACTTGTTCTTCTGCTTCCTGAATCATATCCGGGCCAAAGAATTGTCTTTCCCCGGTCTCTGACCAATTAAGGGGTGTTCGACATCGTCGTCCATAGAGAACTTCAAAAGGGGCTTTACCCAAGCTAGATTGATAGCTGTTGTTGTAAGCGAATTCGGCAAATGGAAGGCACTTCTCCCAGTCCATTCCGAAAGAGATAACAGAGGCTCGAAGCATGTCTTCTAGAATTTGGTTGACGCGTTCCACTTGACCACTTGACTGAGGGTGGAAAGCGGTGCTAAAGTAGAGACGAGTTCCCATAGCATTTTGGAAACTTTCCCAAAATCGAGAGGTGAAAAGACTTCCTCGATCCGAATTGATTTCCAAAGGAACACCATGGAGGGACACTATTCGGGAGATGTATAAGTCTGCCAGCTGACTAGCGGTTATACTCTCACGAACAGGTAAGAAATGAGCTACTTTGGAAAGACGGTCGACCACGACGAAAATAGCATTATTCCCTCTTTTGGTCCTGGGAAAACCGGTAATGAAATCCATACCAATTTTATCCCATTTCCATTCAGGAATAGCTAAAGGTTGAAGGGTGCCAGCAGGCCGTTGATGCTCTGCTTTTACACGACGACAGACGTCGCAATTTGCAATATACTGAGCAATTTCTCTCTTCATCCTAGTCCACCAGAACCTCTGGCGTAGGTCCTGATACATTTTAGTACTACCGGGATGAATAGTGAGAGGAGATTCATGAGCCTCCTTAAGGATCAACTGCCGTAGATGCTGGTTCTTGGGAACCACTAGACGGTTCTCAAAGTACACAACACCATGATCATTTGTGGAGAAACAACTAGCACCTCCGCTAGCAATGTTCTCTTTGATTTTAGAGATTCCCTTATCTCGCTTTTGGGCAGCGATGATTTGATCCGTAAGAGTAGGTTTTGCCACCAAGGTGGAAAGAAAACCTTGAGGTACAATGTGAAGGTTAAGCTTCCGAAATTCCTCATGGAGAAGCGGTTGACTTTGTTGTAACAT
>NW_025276898.1:0-1277 GCF_018294505.1 Triticum aestivum
TTCTGGCCCGTTTCTTGGACTATTACTCTGTTTTGGCGTCCCGGTGTGATTTCCATGATTGACGAACACCGGGGTGCGTTTATGTGTCGGTTAGCAACACTCGCATTTTGGGCCGCTTCTGGCCCGTTTCGTCGACTATTACTCACCGTTTTGGGGCCCCAAAGCGATTTCCATGGTTGTTGAACCCCATGGTGCGCTTACGTGTCGATCATCAACGATCGCAGTTTGGGCCGATTTTGGCCCGTTTCTTGCACTATTAATTAGTTTTGGGCGTCCCCCAGTGATTTCCACGATTGACGAACTCCGTGGTGCGTTTACATCTCAGTCATCAACACACAATTTTGGTCGACTCTGGTCGATTTCGTGCACGATTATTCACCATTTTGGCGTCCCAGAGCGATTTCCATGATTGACAATTCCCGGGGTGCGTTTGCGTGTCTGTCCTCAACACTCACAGTTTTGGCCAATTCTGACGCGATTCGAGGACTATTACTCAACATTTAGGGGCCCGAAGCGATTTCCATAGTTGTTGAACCCCAAAATGCGTTTACGTGTCGGTCATGAACACTCACAGTTGTGGCCGATTCTGGCCCGTTTCGTGGACTATTACTCACTGTTTGGGGTCCCGGTGTGACTTGCGCAATTAACAAACCCCGGGGTGCGTTTACGTGTCGATCATGAACACTCGCAGTTTCGGCCGATTCGGGCTCGTTTTCTGGCACTCGCAGTTTTTGCCGATTCTGGCCCGTTTCATGGACTATTACTCACTGTTTTGGTGTCCCGGAGTGCTTTCCTTGATTAACAAACCCCGGGGTGCGTTTACGTATCGGTCATCAACACTCATGGTTTTTGTCTATTCTGACTCGTTTCGTGGACTATTACTCACCGTTTTGGGGTCCCGAAGAGATTTCCATAGTTGTTGAACCCCAAGGTGCGCTTACATGTATGTCATCAACAATCACAGTTTGGGCCGATTTTTGGCCCATTTCTTGGACTATTACTTAGTTTCGGGGGTCCTGGAGTGATTTCCACAATTTACGAACCCCGTTGTGCGTTTACGTTTCGGTCATCAACACTCACAATTTTGGCCGATTCTGGTCCGTTCCATGCACTATTACTCGCCGCTTTGGGGTCCCAGAGCGATTTCCATGGTTGTTGAACTCCAAGGTGCACTTACGTGTATGTCATCAACATTCATAGTTTTTGCCAATTCTGGCCCGTTTCTTGGACTATTACTCTGTTTTGGCGTCCCGGTGTGATTTCCATGATTGACGAAC
>NW_025276899.1:0-1277 GCF_018294505.1 Triticum aestivum
AAAGACCTCCTTTGCCCACACAACATCGACGTGATGCACACTGAGAAGAATATCGCCGAGGCACTTTTTGGTACATTGTTCGGCATAGATGGGAAGTCAAAGGATAATACTAAGGCTAGAGTCGATCTGGAGGCGCTATGTGACAGGCCGTTACAAAACATGAAAGAACCGAAAGGAAAGCAGAACTGGACGAAGCCAAAGGCATGGTTCAATCTTGGAAGGCCGGCTATGAGGGAAATTATCTTGTGGGTGAAAATGCAGTTGATGTTCCCCGATGGGTATGCAGCGAATCTACAGAGGGGAGCCAGTCTTGATAAATTGAAGATATTTGGTCTCAAGAGTCATGATTGGCACATATGGATTGAGCGGGTAATGCCGGTGATGTTGCGTGGCTTCATCCCTGAGGATGAATGGCTAGTACTGGCAGAACTCAGCTATTTCTTCCGTGTTCTTTGTGTGAAAGAACTATCGCCTAGCGTGCTAGAAGAAATGGAAGAGTTGGCGCCGGAGTTGATCTACAAGTTAGAGAAGATCTTTCCACCGGGCTTCTTTAATCCAATGCAACATTTGATTTTGCATCTCCCGACCGAGGCAAGATTGGGGGGGCCCGTGCAAAATCGTTGGTGCTACCCAACTGAGAGGATGCAGAAGACGCTTCGACAAAAATGTAAAAATAAACGTAGAATTGAAGCATCGATGGCTGAGGCATTCATCACTGAGGAGGCGGCAAACTTCGTGACAGCACACTACGAAGCCAAAAATCGTCATTTGCATAATCCGAAGCCTCGGTACAATGCTGACGACCCTAAAAAGGGCCAACCTCAGCCTATTCAAAGGGAATCTCGCACCAGCCAGTGTTTCAAATCCAGTATCTTTGGATAACGAACAATGGCGGACCATTTCGTTGTATATCTTCAACAACCTGATAGAAGTGCGGCCGTACATCGAGTAAGTTCTCGGTACATAGTTTCGCAACTTCTATTTCCTTTGAACTGCTCTTATTCCTGGATATTTCATACAGTCGATACGTCGCCTTATTCTCGTATGGAGCGGTGATCCAAAAGGATTCTGTCGAAGAGTATGAGCTTCTCGCAAAGCAAGGTGGCGGCTATCCCGGTTTCATCTCTTGGTTCAAACAAACGGTAATTTCTATTAGACTTGTAGGCTAATTTGTAGGCGGCTATCCCGGTTTCATTCGCTAATTTGTGCGTAATGCAACAATCCTTTCATATTAAACTTGTAGGCTAATTCAGAGTCTATGGACGCCGAATTGAGAC
>NW_025276900.1:0-1277 GCF_018294505.1 Triticum aestivum
CTCTTTAAGACACAACGAGACCACTGTAAAATCAACCGTATACAGGCGGACCACTAGACGTCGAACCCCAATCTCATATCATGCATCTGTCGGAAAGAAATCCTAAGGCTACTTGAATTCCCACTTATGAACTCCCGAAATTTTCTGGTTATGCAATCTGGTGTAGGGGATACAGGGGACACAAAATATATCACCCAAACTAACAATCCCTAGATCCAGCTGTATCCATCCGTCAACACATAACCAAGAAACCTTCGGAAATCGTTTACCTCAACCTTCGAAAAACATCCGTTATACAAGTTATGGCAATACTCCCGAACTCCCGCCCCAGTACTGGGTGGCGTCGAGGTGATCTCACCAACAACTGCATAAAAGAGATTTCGATGTCGGCGAAACTCAGGTATTCCAGAACTGCAACGATAAAATTGTGACGACAACACCTCGGAGCTCAACTCCCCGGGACACTGCCACAACCCCTAAATGACAGGAGGCACAAAGAACAATGTTCTCGTCACAAATCGATCGGAACGATTCCAAGATACCCACGTGATCCTAAAAAAAATTTAGTGAAATTTGAGGAGAGAGTAGTCAAAACTTCTACGTCAGGAGACCTCACCAGAGCGACGAAGGGACTGAGGAGTAAAAGGAATCCTACTCTCCGATATATATAATCCTAAGACTGAAAACATTTTGTTCTAGATTCAACAACGTCAGCGATTCGATCAAGCAGGGGGCTCCTAAGTCTGGGATGGCTCTGATTACCAACTTGTAACGCCCACGATGCGGCTATATCTCACACGTGTCGAGGCACGACTTAGAGGCATAACCGCATAGTGGTTTTGTCGCAAGAAGGGTCATCTTCACACAATCCCATGTAATGAACAAGAATGGGATAAAGAGTTGGCTTACAATCGCCACTTCACACAATACATAATTATCATCATACATCATCCAAAATACAATCATAAAGACCGGCTACGGTCAAAATCCAGATGAAATAAGACAACCCCAAATGCTAGATCCCCGATCGTCCCAACTGGGCTCCACTACTGATCATCAGGAAAAGACACATAGTAACGACCACGTTCCTCGTCGAACTCCCACTTGAGATCGACGCCATCATCTGCACTGGCATCGTCGGCACCTGCAACTGGTGTTGGAAGTATCTGTGAGTCACGGGGACTCAGCAATCTCACACCCGCGAGATCAAGACTATTTCAGCTTATAGGACAAAGAGGTGCAAAGAGGTGGAGCTGCAGCGGCAAAAGCATATATGG
>NW_025276901.1:0-1277 GCF_018294505.1 Triticum aestivum
CATATGAAGATAAGGAAGAAAGAGATGTTTATTTGCTGTCCAAAAAGTTCTCTCACGTCACTTTTGGCCCAAGAGAAGATAGAGTCCAAGTCTCTCACGTTCTGGATTCAGATTCGGACTGCACAGACATACCTGACTCAAAACGCACACAAGTTTTTCATACGGACTCCGAATTGGGTGATTCTTTTTTTGTTGGAAACTAGATTTCGTGCACTTTCCAACCCAATTGGAATCACCTTCAAATTCGTCCGGAGCGTTGAGTTGTGGACGAAACAATCTGATGCTGCAGCAGAATCCGAGTCAAACTACAAGTCCAAAGGTGTTACATCACCTCCACTTGGGCCCATTGGCCTTGTACGACCTAGATTTAGTTTTAGGATGCCTTGGGACGTCCTCCCACCTCCTTGGCCGCCACCCCTTGCTCCTATATAAGTAGATCCATCTAGTAGCTTTTTCCTTGGGATTTGTTTAGTTAAAAGTTAGCCATTGCAACTTCGTGTACTTCGTTTGTGTCCAACGACCAGACCAAGACTGCTTACGGATCCCCACCATTATCAATACTTCATATATACTCGCAATATTCAGATTGCTTTATCATATTCTTGCTCGTTCTTCGATTGCTTGCAGGAATAGACCTTCGTGGTCAGGCTGACCGTGCTTCCGGCATCGTCAGTAACCTCAGGAGATTGGTTTAGCGATTGCTAAGGCGCAACGTCGTGCACGTTTGTAGTCGGATCGTCAAAGTCGTCTCCACCAAATCGATAGTTATCGTCTCCACCAAACAGGAGACGAAGGAGATTATGCATCAAGTACAAGAGCTTCTCGACAAAGGTTATATACGCGAATCCCTTAGTCCTTGTGTTGTTCCTATTATTCTAGTGCCGAAAAAGGATGGTACATCACGTATGTGTGTTGATTGTAGAGGCATTAATAATATTACTATTCGTTATCGTCATCCTATTCCTAGGCTAGATGATATGCTTGATGAATTGAGTGGCTCTACAATATTCTCCAAAGTTGATTTACGTAGTGGATACCATCAAATTCATATGAAATTGGGAGATGAATGGAAAACAGCATTCAAAACTAAGTTTGGATTATATGAGTGGTTAGTCATGCCTTTTGGGTTAACTAATGCACCTAGTACTTTCATGAGATTAATGAACGAAGTTTTACGTGCTTTCATTGGACGATTTGTGGTAGTTTACTTTGATGACATATTGATTTATAGCAGATCTTTGGAAGAACATTTGGAACATTTACGTGCTGTTTTTTTT
>NW_025276902.1:0-1277 GCF_018294505.1 Triticum aestivum
GTCACTTAGCTCTCTAAACAAATCGGTAAATGACTGAAAAATAGCAAATGATGTCAGAAAGTTTTGAAAATTGATGACGTCGCTTTGAATGGTACGTATGGAACGCAAAGAAGTCTGGAGTTGTAATAAGTTTAAAAAAATGAAGTGCCCATGTAACAGATGAGTTCTCGTCAGAAGCCCTGATACTCCGAAAGAGATTGTCCAGTTTGTACACGAAGTGCGTCCAGTTTTTGCGGTAACGCTATCTACTCTTTTGCACAAGCTATGTGGGTGAAATGATGATACCATGCCAAGTTTCGACATTTTCATAATTCATTTTGTAGTGATTTTCAATTTCACGGTCATTTAGATCTCTAAACAAATCGGTAAATGACTAAAAAATAGCAAATGATGTCTGAAAGTTTTGGAAATTGATGACGTCGCTTTGAATGGTGCGTACGGAACGCAAAAAAGTCTGGAGTTGTAATAAGTTTAAAAAAATGAAGTGCCCATGTAACAGATGAGTTCTCGTCCGAAACCCTAATACTTCGAAAGATATTGTCCAGTTTGTACACGAAGTGCGTCCAGTTTTTGCCGTAACCCTCTCTACTCTTTTGCTCATGCTATGTGGGTGAAATGATGATACCATGCCAAGTTTCGACATTTTCAGAGTTCATTTTGTAGTGATTTTCAGTTTCACGGTCATTTAGCTCTCTAAACAAATCGGTAAATGACTGAAAAATAGCAAATGATGTTAGAAAGTGTTGAAAATTGATGACGTCACTTTGAATGGTGCGTACGGAACACAAAAAAAGTCTATTTTTGTAATAAGTTTAAAAAAATGAAGTGCCCATGTAACAGATGAGTTCTCGTCAGAAACCCTGATACTTCGAAAGAGATTGTCCAGTTTGTACACGAAGTGCGTCCAGTTTTTTCTGTAACCCTCTCTACTCTTTTGCACATGCTATGTGGGTGAAATGATGATACCATGCCAAGTTTCGACATTTTCATATTTCATTTTGTAGTGATTTTCAATTTCACGGTCATTTAGCTCTCTAAACAAATCGGTAAATGACAGAAAAAATAGCAAATGATGTCAGAGAGTGCTGAAAATTGATGACGTTGCTTTGAATGGTGCGTACGGAACGCAAAAAAGACTGGAGTTGTAATAAGTTTAAAAATGAAGTGCCAGTGTAACAGATGAGTTCTCGTCCGAAACCGTGATACTCCGAAAGAGATTGTCCAGTTTGTACACGAAGTGCGTCCAGTTTTTGCCGTAACCCTCTCTACTCTTTTGC
>NW_025276903.1:0-1277 GCF_018294505.1 Triticum aestivum
AGGAGGGTCGACGGTGAGAACCAGAATAACAACCTCCTCAATCGTTAAATGTTATGTTGATGTTAATTGGATTGTGCTAGTTCGAAACCTTGCCGTGTCTTTCACATGTGCTGGTGAGATGTTTGATCACATCAAACCAAAAAAATCTTACCTTTTGCAATTCCATCAAAACAGCTTAGCGATTGTTACTACATGGCATACATGTAAGTCCGATGAGATCCCATGTCCTACTTAATTAATTGGGTGCATGAAGTATTCTAGCTTGCATAAACTAAGGTGACTTAGTACTAGTATTATGTTCAGTTGGTGTTCATGTTTTATGATTTAGCTTGTACCTTAATAACCATGAAGTAATTTGTAACCCACGTAATAAATTATATTTCTAGTTCTTGTCACCTTCTATACTAATATACTGGTTTGTTTCATTTCATTATTTTTCCTGTTATAAGTAATACTACAATTTTGTAATGCAGCTTTTACACTCTTGTAGTACTCTTGTCTTTACTATCTATGAATCTGCAAAAATCTAATGTTCTTTTAAATATGCTAGGTGTGATTGGGTAGTGGGCTACATAGTGCTACCCTTCATAACCCGCGCCATGACATGATAGTTGCCATCAGGAGAGTTGACGAAGAACCTGAACAGCAGCCTCGAAAGTTTATATGTTTTGTTGATGTAAACTAGATTGTACTGCTTCTTAACCTTGTTGTGTGATATATTTAGTGAATCTATGTTGTAAATTATCATTACATGAAGGATTTGTAAACTGCTATGTTGTATGTACACACAATTTTTTTTTGAGAAAAATATATACATACAGATGGCCGCATATTGCGTGAACTACTTGAAATTACTTTCTCTTTGTTACTTTCTCTTTGGGCCAAAATTGGCTAAAAAATATATTGTGTCAAAATTGGGACGAAATAAATTGGCTGGATCATATTTAAATTGTGCCTACATTCGTGACGATTTCTGTGACAAAAAGTAGTATCCACGTAGGCAGCCACGTCATTCCAATTGGTGAATCAAAAATCTGACGTGGCGTCAGGCTATGACGGCTTGTTCCGTCATAATGGTTTGGGCTAGGCGGGCTTGGGGCAGATCCATGACGGTCAAGAACCGTCAAGGAAGGCACGGCGTCAAATTATGACGCGATATACATGACGGACTTCAAGTCTGTCATGCATGTGCACCCATGACCGTTTTCCACTCATTTGTGACGGACTAGTACCGTCACGTATTAACAGATTTCTTGTAGTGCATGCAGTCATTAGGG
>NW_025276904.1:0-1277 GCF_018294505.1 Triticum aestivum
GATTGAATCGGGGGCGTCACAAGTTGGTATCAGAGCCGACTGCCTGTAGGAATCCCCCTTCCACACTCCTTGGCCGAAGTCGAGTCTAGTCACTACAAAACTTTTACTAACATGGTTGTGAGCCTTACGGGCCCACGTCGCCATTGGGTGGTATTAGGATCTTTTACTCCTCGACCTTTACTCTGGGACTCCGATCTCTCGTCTATTTGGGTTTAATGAATTTACTAAAATCTAACTTTAGGATCTCGTTACTACTTCCTCCCGGAGAACCCTCACTACAGGTGATTGCTCCGTGAACCAGAAGGATTTGAAGATACTCTCCGATATTCTCTCGAGACCTTATGTCTGTCGCTTTTGCAATTCCCTACCATCGATAAATCCCTCTGGATAACTACTTACACCTATCGTTCATATTGTCATCCCCAGTTGCTCTTGTTATTACAAGATGTCCTGAAATACTCTTCGATATTCCGAGAATTCTTTACGCTTACTGCCCTGCAGCTCCTTGCTGCATGAATACCCCTACGGATAATTACTCGCGCTTGCCGAGTATCCGCTCATCCCCAGTTGTTCTTGTGTTTCACAGAAGTCTTCAAGATAATATTCGATCCTCCGAAAACCCTCTGGAGCCTTTGGCTCTTGAAATTCTTGCTTGCTTGCATTATGGTTAATCCCATAAGTCTCGTAGTCTTAATGACATTCATTGTCATTATCATTTTGAGTCTGTTGACTCAATATGTTTGCGAATACACGCAATCATCATTGATCCTTATAAATTACCTTTCCAGCTGAGCTTCCATTCTTTTAACTGGAGTTGGTTCTCGACCAATCCAATTGTCGTTGGTTGTACCCTAAGGCTATTCAACTTATCCATCCCTAATCAGAGCATTGCTTTTGATCCCTTGATTTGGAAATCATAATTCCTTTGCATTTGACAATTGAGTTAGTCAGTTGTTTCTATAATCTGATCCCCTTGCATTCTTCTTCCTCTAGTTGAGTACCGATACTCGTATCAGATCCCTTGTGGACCATCAAGTCCTTTGTTGGATTTATCTGACAACGCCCTTCATATTCAATAACCTTGTGAGCCTTTCCTCGGATACATAATGCCTTTGGTAAATTGTATCCTCTGCTTTTCTCAACCATGCTCTGCCATCGAGTTTGTGTTATTTACTCTTGAAACTTGTGGTATATGTTTCTAAGAAGCCCCTATGGGTTGAACATATGCCTTCTCTAAACCGTGTGAACCCGAAAGTTTTCACGAGTCATACCCTTCT
>NW_025276905.1:0-1277 GCF_018294505.1 Triticum aestivum
GAAGAACTCCCCCTAGAGTTCGAGGGTGGGGAGGACGCCAAGATAGCCCTCGCACAGGGTGACGAAGGCCGACAGCAGCACCACCGCGTTGGGGGTGAGGTGGTGCGGCTGGAGTTGATAGAAGTCCAACCAGGAGCGGAAGAAGGCGCTCACTGGCAGGCCGAAGCCGCGCAGGAAGTGCGAGCGGAAGACCACCCGCTCGCCCTCCCGCGACGCCGGCCTGACCTCCTTCTCCGGCGCGAGGCGGACCTCCACTTTGTCCGCGCTGGGCAGACGCCGGGTGTCGCGGAGGAAGTCGATGTGGTCGTTGTGAACGATGGAGCCGTCCCAATCCCCGCCGAGCTGCTCTTCGTGGGGAGGCATAGCGGAAGCTAGCACGGCGGCGGAGGAGCGTGCGAAGGAAGAGCGCGGCGGTGAGGCGCTGTCGCAAGAACGAGCAAGGCGAGAAGACGAAGGGGGTAGGAGGAGCGTGCAAGGGTCTGCCGCCCTCCACCTCCCCTACTTATAGCCTCACGCGGCCAAAGAGGCCGGACGTGGGGGGGGAGACGTGGGATTAACTGCGCCCACTCTCCCCACGTCTCGCGTTTATTACGCGTAAGTGCGAGCCGAAACCGCCGCACGGAACATGCGGGCGTTTTCGGGATATAGAGGATCCGCGCCTGGGCCGGGGCGCGGACGTGGCGGCCCCCCTCCCTGCGGCGACGTCCCGTCACGCGCGTGGGCTAGCAGGCTTTCCGGCCACGTGGCACGCCACGGCCCGAGGCCGGCCCGCGGCCCGGTGCATGAGCCCGCGGGTTCCTGCCCCCCGACTCCAGAAGAATTCGACTAAAGGCGGCGCGCCGGCACCAAGGCCGGCTCCCAGCTGCCGGCTTGTCACGATAGGAAGCTGATCGAGCTTCTCGAACCCCACTCCACCTCGAAGCCCAATCAGCTTCGGGGACTACTGTCGGGGTAAATGACCACGGGTAGCCTAACCGACTACCCCTGGCTCATCAGAAAATTTATCGGGCCTTTGGGCCTTCAAGCACTCCAAGCATTTGGGCCGCCTTCCCCGGCCGGCTACCACTAAAGCCGACTCCCGGAAGGCGACCCAGCCGCACCGACTCCAAGAAGCCGGCCTAGAAGGATGCCGGCTCCTAGAAGCCGGCCAAGATCACAACCACTCCTACATAACGACGACTTGACGGGGCATGGCCACAGTGCGGCCCACGACCCCCTAAGCCCGAGGCGGGCATGGCTACAGGAGGCCGTACGGGGGGATGTCTCCCGTGCGGCCC
>NW_025276906.1:0-1277 GCF_018294505.1 Triticum aestivum
TTGCTCCACCGACGTACTTCTTCCTCCTATATATACCTACGTACCCCCAAACGATCAGATACAGAGCCAAAACCCTAATTCCACCGCCGCAACCTTCTGTACCCACGAGATCCCATCTTGGGGCCTGTTCCGGAGCTCCGCCGGAAGGGGCATGGATCACGGAGGGCTTCTACATCAACACCATAGCCCCTCCGATGAAGTGTGAGTAGTTTACCTCAGACCTTCGGGTCCATAGTTATTAGCTAGATGGCTTTCTCTCTCTTTTTGGATCTCAATACAATGTTCTCCCCCTCTCTCGTGGAGATCTATTCAATGTAATCTTCTTTTGCCGTGTGTTTGTTGAGACCGATGAATCGTGGGTTTATGATCAAGTTTATCTATGAACTCTATTTGAATCTTCTCTGAATTCTTTTATGTATGATTGGTTATCTTTGCAAGTCTCTTCGAATTATCAGTTTGGTTTGGCCTACTAGATTGATCTTTCTTGCAATGGGAGAAGTGCTTAGCTTTGGGTTCAATCTTGCGGTGTCCTTTCCCAGTGACAGTAGGGGCAACAAGGCACGCATTGTATTGTTTCCATCGAGGATAACAAGATGGGTTTTTTTTATCATATTGCATGAATTTATCCCTCTACATCATGTCATCTTGCTTAAGGCGTTACTCTGTTCTTATGAACTTAATACTCTAGATGCATGCTGGATAGCGGTCGATGTGTGGAGTAATAGTAGTAGATGCAGGCAGGAGTCGGTCTACTTGTCTTGGACGTGATGCCTATATACATGATCATACCTAGATATTCTCATAACTATGCTCAATTCTGTCAATTGCTCAATAGTAATTTGTTCACCCTCCGTAAAATACTTATGCTCTTGAGAGAAGCCACTAGTGAAACCTATGGCCCCCGGGTCTATCTTCATCATATTAATCTTCCAACACTTAGTTATTTCCGTTGCTTTTTACTTTGCTTTTATTTTACTTTGCATCTTTATCATAAAAATACCGAAAAATATTATCCTATCATATCTATCAGATCTCACTCTCGTAAGTGACCGTGTAGGGATTGACAACCCCTTATCGCGTTGGTTGCGAGGATTTATTTGTTTTGTGTAGGTGCGAGGGACTCGCGCGTAGCCTCCTACTGGATTGATACCTTGGTTCTCAAAAACTGAGGGAAATACTTACGCTACTTTGCTGCATCACCCTTTCCTCTTCAAGGGAAAACCAACGCAGTGCTCAAGATGTAGCAACGGGGGAGAACGGTGAGGGTTTTGGTGGTT
>NW_025276907.1:0-1277 GCF_018294505.1 Triticum aestivum
AAAGATAAAATTCTTACGATCAGATCGTGGAGGAGAATACTTAAGTCACGATTTTGGTACACACTTAAAGAAATGTGGAATCGTTTCACAGCTCACGCCGCCTGGAACACCTCAGCGAAACGGTGTGTCCGAACGTCGTAATCGCACTCTATTGGATATGGTGCGGTCTATGATGTCTCTTACCGATTTACCGCTATCATTTTGGGGATACGCTCTAGAGACAGCTACATTCACTTTAAATAGGGCACCGTCTAAATCCATTGAGACGACACCGTATGAATTATGGTTTGGAAAGAAACCTAAGCTGTCGTTTCTAAAAGTTTGGGGATGCGAAGCTTATGTCAAGAAACTTCAACCTGAAAAGCTCGAACCCAAGTCGGAAAAATGCGTATTCATAGGATACCCTAAGGAAACTGTAGGGTATACCTTCTACTTAAGATCCGAAGGCAAGATCTTTGTTGCCAAGAACGGATGCTTTCTGGAAAAAGAGTTTCTCTCAAAAGAAGTAAGTGGGAGAAAAGTAGAACTCGATGAAGTACTACCTCTTGAGCGGGATAGTGACGCAGCACAGGAAACCGTTCCTGTGATGCCCACACCAACTGAAGAGGAAAACCATGATAATAATCAAGGTACTTCGGATCAAGTTACTGCTGAACTTCGTAGGTCCACAAGGACATGTTCCGCACCAGAGTGGTACGGCAACCCTGTCCTGGAAATCATGTTGTTAGACAACAATGAACCTTCGAACTATGAAGAAGCAATGGCGGGCCCGGATTCCAACAAATGGCTTGAAGCCATGAAATCCGAGATAGAATCCATGTATGAAAATAAAGTATGGACTTTGACAGACTTGCCCGATGATCAGCGAGCGATAGAAAACAAATGGATCTTTAAGAAGAAGACGGACGCGGATGGTAATGTTACCATCTATAAAGCTCGACTTGTCGCTAAGGGTTATCGACAGGTTCAAGGGATTGACTACGACGAGACATTCTCTCCCGTAGCGAAGCTAAAGTCCGTCCGAATCATGTTAGCAATTGCCGCATACTATGATTATGAGATATGGCAGATGGACGTCAAAACAGCATTCCTTAACGGGCATCTTAAGGAAGAACTGTATATGATGCAGCCGGAAGGTTTTGTCGATCCTCGGAACGCTAACAAAGTATGCAAGCTCCAGCGATCCATTTATGGACTGGTGCAAGCATCTCGGAGTTGGAACATTCGCTTTGATGAGATGATCAAAGCGTTTGGGTTTATGCAGACTTATGGAGAAG
>NW_025276908.1:0-1277 GCF_018294505.1 Triticum aestivum
TTTTTTTTGAAAAAGTCTACAAATGGTCTAAAAACTGCCTAGCCAGAATTTTCCATCTTTTTTTTTGAAATTGGAACTATTTTTCTTCTGCGGATGGCTCGGAAGTTGGGGAGTCCTTCTCTGTCACGACTCGGAGTATCGCGTGATCTGGAAATCGAGAACAGTGCAACAATTACTGGACTCGGACTAGGACTGGTGGCGGAGATGAATCTGGTGGAACTCGGACTGGTGGCGGAGATAAATCTGGTGGAACACGGACAGGTGGCGGATATATGTTGCAGGTGAACTCGGATTGGCGTGATGGCGGCGGATCTGTGGTGGCGTATATGGATTCGGATTGGCGGTGAATATGTGGTGGTGGTATATGACAACAGCGACGATGATGATGCGGTGGTGATATATGGCAGCGGCGACGTGACAACCTTTGAACAGAACTCGAAACTCTAAAAGACTAGACGCTAAGACCAGCAACTGGACACGACGATGCAACCGCAAATTCAACAAAGCAAATACAGAAAAGATTATGCAAGGCTCAGATTGGTTCGGATGGGATGAACTAACCCTAATTTTTTTTGGCTTTTTCGTGGACTATAGGTATGAGAACAGACTTGATCTAAACTACGAAAAACTGTAAAATCTCACCGAGCAACCTGGAAATCTGATACCACTTGATAGAGGCAAAGGTGTCCCGTCTTTCGATGAGATGGTGGATTTCGCTTTGGTGGAAGTCGACTTTGACGATCCGACTACGAACGTGCGAGGACGTCGCGCCTTAGCAATCGCTAAACCAACTCCGAGAGGTTATTGACCACGCCGGAGCATGATCAACCTGACCACGAGGGTCTGTTTCCTGCGAGCAAACGAAGAACAAGCAAGAAACTAAGATTGCAATCTGGATATTGCGAATATAAGATAAAGCTTTATTGATCAAGGTGGGGTTCTGTGACGCCTTTATCTGATCGTTGAATACAAACGAAGTACGCGAAGTTGCAGCTATGGCGAACTTTTAATCTAAACAAAACCCAAAATCTAAACGGTGCCCTAAGGGCTGTATATATGGAGGAAGAGAGGGGGAATTTCGTGGCCCTTGGTGGAGGGATCCGAAATCAACCCTATCTCTTGTTTCCCCACACATACGGACTCTAAAAATAGCCTATACTTATGTATTTCGAAATTACATGGGCCTGGCCCAATAAAAAGGTGACGCGGCACCTATAATAGCCTCGGGACAAAATTTATGAAGTGGCATCTTGTATATTTCGTCCAAGGCTTCATGC
>NW_025276909.1:0-1277 GCF_018294505.1 Triticum aestivum
ACACCAACTGAAGAGGAAAACCATGATAATGATCAAGGTACTTCGGATCAAGTTACTGCTGAACTTCGTAGGTCCACAAGGACACGTTCCGCACCAGAGTGGTACGGCAACCCTGTCCTGGAAATCATGTTGTTAGACAACAATGAACCTTCGAACTATGAAGAAGCAATGACGGGCCCGGAGTCCAACAAATGGCTTGAAGCCATGAAATCCGAGATAGAATCCATGTATGAAAACAAAGTATGGACTTTGACAGACTTGCCCGATGATCGGCGAGCGATAGAAAACAAATGGATCTTTAAGAAGAAGACGGACGCGGATGGTAATGTTACCATCTATAAAGCTCGACTTGTCGCTAAGGGTTATCGACAGGTTCAAGGGATTGACTATGACGAGACATTCTCTCCCGTAGCGAAGCTAAAGTCCGTCCGAATCATGTTAGCAATTGCCGCATACTATGATTATGAGATATGGCAGATGGACGTCAAAACAGCATTCCTTAACGGGCATCTTAAGGAAGAACTGTATATGATACAGCCGGAAGGTTTTGTCGATCCTCAAAACGCTAACAAAGTATGCAAGCTCCAGCGATCCATTTATGGACTGGTGCAAGCATCTCGGAGTTGGAACATTCGCTTTGATGAGATGATCAAAGCGTTTGGGTTTATGCAGACTTATGGAGAAGCCTGCATTTACAAGAAAGTGAGTGGGAGCTCTGTAGCATTTCTCATATTATATGTGGATGACATACTCCTGATGGGAAATAATATAGAGTTTCTGGACAGCATTAAGGCCTACTTGAATAAGTGTTTTTCAATGAAGGACCTTGGAGAAGCTGCTTATATATTAGGCATCAAGATCTATAGAGATAGATCGAGACGCCTCGTAGGTCTTTCACAAAGCACATACCTTGATAAGATTTTGAAGAGATTCAGAATGGATCAGTCCAAGAAGGGGTTCTTGCCCATGTTACAAGGTATGAGACTGAGCTCAGCTCAGTCACCGACCACGGCAAAAGATAAAGAAGAGATGAGTGTCATCCCCTATGCTTCAGCCATAGGATCTATTATGTATGCCATGCTGTGTACCAGACCCGATGTAAACCTTGCCGTAAGTTTGGTAGCAAGGTACCAAAGTAATCCCGGCAAGGAACACTGGACAGCGGTCAAGAATATCCTGAAGTACCTGAAAAGGACAAAGGACATGTTTCTCGTTTATGGAGGAGACGAAGAGCTCGTCGTAAAGGGTTACGTCGACGCTAGCTTCGACTCAGATCC
>NW_025276910.1:0-1277 GCF_018294505.1 Triticum aestivum
TTTCAACTCAAGTTTTTCTTCATAAGATTGCATCAAGGCATCAACAATGTGTTCGGTAAAGGCCTTATTTTGACTATAAGCATGAGGAGAATCTAGCACGGATTGCAACAAGGAAATACAACCAATTAAAGAGCAACTTTCATAATTAAATTCCTTGAGATCCAAAATAGTGGGTTTAGCAATATCTAGGTTTTTATTTCATTCAATCCCACTTTTATCAAATTCATCATCAAGATCTACAAACTCTGAATTCTTAGAACGCCTTCTAGGTAAAGGAAGATCATATTAAGTTTCATCAAGATTCATATTGCAAAACAAAGATTTAATGGGGGACACATTAATAACTTTTAGATCTTCATCTTGATTTTCATAGGAATTGGAAGAACACGCTTTAATAAAGGCATCTTTCAAAGCACGCATCCTAGCGGTTCTTTCTTTGCACCCATCAATGGAAATTCTCATGGCTTTGAGAGACTCATTGATATCATGCTTAGGAGGAATAGATCTAAGCTTTAAAGAATCAATTTCAAGAGAAATTATATCAATGTTCCTAGCCAAATCATCAACTTTAAGCAATTTATCTTCAAGCAAAGCATTAAAATTCTTTTGTGAATTCATAAACTCTTTAACACTACTCTCGAATTCAGAGGGCATCTTCTTAAAATTTCCATAAGAGTTGTTGTAGGAATTTCCATAATTATTAGAAGGATTACTAGGATAAGGCCTAGGATTAAAATTCCCTCTATACGTGTTGTTTCCAAAACTATTCCTACCAACAAAATTCACATCCATAGATTCATTACTATTCTCAAGCAAAGTAGAAAAAGGCATATCATTGGTATCAAGAGGAGTATTTTTAGTAGCAAACATCTTCATAAGTTCATCCATCTTTTCACTCAAAACACTGATTTCTTCTATAGCATGCACTTTTTTACTAGAAGATCTTTCGGTGTGCCATTGAGAATAATTAGCCATAATATTATCAAGCAATTTTGTAGCATCTCCTAACGTAATTTCCATAAACGTGCCTCCCGCGGCCGAATCTAAAAGATTTCTAGAAGCAAAATTCAATCCGGCATAAAAAATTTGTATGATCATCCATAAATTCAAACCATGAGTAGGGCAATTGTGAAGCATCAATTTCATTCTTTCCCAAGATTGGGCAACATGCTCATGATCAAGTTGTTTAAAATTCATAATATCGTTCCTAAGAGTGATGATCTTAGCGGGAGGAAAATACTTAGAGATAAAAGCATCTTTGCACTTGTTCCAAGAAT
>NW_025276911.1:0-1277 GCF_018294505.1 Triticum aestivum
ATGTGCACCATGCGCTTGTTCTCCTCGTGGCCAACACGTCGTTTTATTTCCTATTCAGCTTTGCAAGCAAGATGAAACAAATGGTCCATAGGATAACACTCTTCATGAATTAGTATCTCTTGAATATCACGGTTTAATCCTCTCCAAAATCTATCCATAAAATCATCTTCACTTTCTTCTAAAGAGGAATGCAACAAGGTAGTTTGTAAATCATCATAATATTTTGTTACAGTTTCACTACCTTGTTTTAAGTGTTGCAACTTCTTAATCATGTCACGAGTATAATAAGCAGGGACGAAAGTATGTCGCATGGCAAGTTTCAAATCATCCCAAGTAGTAGGTATATAATCAGGGTGTAACCGACAATATTCACTCCACCAAACCAAAGCATAACCAGTGAAAGAACCAACCGCAACCTTAACCTTTTTATGTTTATTGAAATTATGGGAAGCAAATATATTTTTTATGTCGAACTCCCATTCAATATATAAAGCAGGTTTAAAACGGCCATTAAATGATGGTATAGATACATTAACCTGATCATGTGCATTTAGATGTTTGTGCACCTCTCGTGACGGTTGTGGTATTTGCAAAGGTGGTGGCACGTCTCCCGCGATCGACAAAGCCCATGAATTGACTCTGGATCCTGTCTTGATTAGTAGAACAAGAAACAAAACCCAAAAATAATGTTCCTATAACTACTAGGATGTGGTGGTAAAACGCTCACAGTAAAGCAAATATCAATGTCTTACAAGTTCTTACCATGCAGCAGGCGATGATCGGCAACCAGCCGTGTCAAGTAACTCCGAATATTGAGTAAAGCGATTGCCAAGGGAGAGTACGTATACACGGTGTAGAAATATGTGGAGCTGGGTTGGCTATATATGGTAGCAAAAGATTAGCAATAATCAATTCAAAGATGCAATGTTGAATAAACGCTCAACGACGGTACTGTGCTGGACCTAGGCTAGACCGGACTAGACACGCGAGCCTAGAACACTAATGAGGTCACGACGTAGCACAACTAGCATCAATGAAGGATACTAAGTAGCTCTTGACAGCAAGATATAAGTGAAGATCACAACGGCAGTGAAGATAATGATGAAAAACAACTGCCAAGCAGGATATACAACAACTCTCTCTCCAACTTTCCTCTTGAAAAGTTTGAGACAATTTTCTGATAAATTCTTTCAAAGAATGCTACTAACTCAAGTTTTCCAATGCAAAAAGAATCACTCAATTCCGAGTTGATATGAGGAGTCAAAGAATTCTAAAAC
>NW_025276912.1:0-1277 GCF_018294505.1 Triticum aestivum
ATCTGAAGTTTACTTCGGGAAGGATCGTGCAGCTGAAGAACGTGCAGCATGTCCCCGCCATCAAGAAGAACCTCGTTAGTGGCTCCCTTCTATGTAGAGAAGGGTTTAAGTTGGTTTTCGAGTCTAATAAATTAGTTGTTACAAAATATGGACTCTTTGTTGGAAAAGGTTATGAGAGCGGAGGGATGTTCCGCCTTTCCCTAGCAGATTTTTGTAATAAAGTCGTGAACCATATTCATTCGAATGTTAATGAATCTGAAGTTTGGCATTCACGTCTTTGCCACATTAGTTTTGGTGTTATGACGCGGCTAGCCAAGTTGGATTTAATCCCGAGTTTCACTTTAGCCAAAGGTTCTAAGTGCCTTTCATGTGTGCAAGCTAAGCAACCTCGCAAGCCTCATAAGGCCGCGGAGGAGAGACACCTGGCACCATTAGAACTCATACATTCTGATCTTTGCGAGATGAATGGTGTGTTGACTAAAGGTGGAAAGAGATACTTCATGACATTGATAGATGATTCCACTAGATATTGCTATGTGTATCTGTTAAATACTAAAGATGAGGCTCTACACTACTTTAAAATCTATAAGGCAGAAGTTGAAAATCAACTTGAAAATAAAATTAAACGAGTCCGGTCAGATCGTGGTGGAGAGTACTTCTCGAGTGAGTTTGATTCCTTCTGTGCGGAACACGGCATTATTCATGAGAGGACGCCTCCCTATTCACCCCAGTCAAACGGGGTTGCCGAGCGGAAAAACCGTACTCTAACTGATTTGGTTAACGCCATGTTAGATACATCGGGTTTATGCAAGGCATGGTGGGGGGAGGCTATATTGACGGCATGTCATGTCCTGAATAAAGTTCCGACAAAGGATAGTGAGATCACTCCCTATGAGAAATGGGCAAAGAGAAGGACGACACTCTCGTACTTGCGCACTTGGGGCTGTTTGGCGAAAGTCAACGTGCCGATCCCCAAAAAGCGTAAGCTTGGACATAAGACCGTGGACTGCATTAATTTGGGCTACGCTAAGAACAGCGTTGGCTATAGATTTCTAGTAGTGAAATCTGAGGTACCTGACCAGAAGATCGGTACAATTATGGAGTCTAAGGATGCTACATTCTTTGAGGATATTTTTCCTATGAGAGATATGCAAAGCACTTCTAGACAGGAATCTGAGGAGACTCCTGAACCTGCCATCCCTATGGAATATTATGAACAAACACATGATGAAAATCCCGAGGAGGATGACGAGGAAACCCTTGGTAGGGGCAAGAGA
>NW_025276913.1:0-1277 GCF_018294505.1 Triticum aestivum
TTTGACAAAGGTAGCTCATTTCATTCCAGTGAAGACTACCTACACCAGTGCTAAGTTGGCAAAGATATACATAACTAGGATCGTATGTCTGCATGGAGTTCCAAGGAGCATTGTATTAGATAGAGAAACCCAGTCTACCTCAAAGTTATGGAATCAGTTGCACGAGACTTTAGGTACCAGGCTAGAGTTCAGTACAGCTTTCCATCCGCAGACAGATGGCCAGACCGAGAGAGTCAATCAGATTTTGAAGGATATGCTGAGAGCTTGTGCGCTAGATTATGGATCTAGTTGGGACGATAATTTGCCGTACATAGAGTTCTCTTACAACAACAGTTATCAAAACAATTTGAAGATGGCCCCTTTCGAAGCCTTGTACGGAAGGATGTGCAGGACCCCATTGTCGTGGGATGAAGTTGGAGACCGACAGTTGTTTGGACCGAATCTTATTAAGAAGTCTGAACAGAAGGTGAAATTGATTCATGATAGGTTCAAGGTAGCCCAGTCCAGGCAGAGAGCTACGCAGATTCGAAACGCAAGGAGACAGTTTACGAAGTCGGAGACCGAGTTTATCTTCGAGTATCTCCACTTCGAGGAGTTAAGTGCTTTGGAGTTAAGGGAAAGTTAGCGCCACATTTTGTAGGACCATACAAGGTTTTGGAGCATATGGGAGAAGTAGCCTACAAGTTGGAATTGCCCGAAGGATTGTGAGGAGTTCACGACGTGTTCCACGTTTTGCAGTTGAAGAAGTGCCACGCAGAGATGGTTGATATACTGCTGAGAGATATAGTGCCGCTGGAAGCGATTCAGTTGGACAGTGATTTGACCTATGAGGAGAAACTAGTCAAGATTCTTGAGTATGCCAGCCGAGTCACCCGCAGCAAGGTTATCAAGTTTTGCAAAGTTCAGTGGAGCCACCACACGGAGGATGAAGCCACCTGGGAGCGAGAGGAAGATCTGCTAAAGGACCACCCTCACCTATTTTCTAGCCAACCCTAATCTCGAGGGTGAGATTCATCTTAAGGGGGGTAGGTTTGTAACATCTCAAATTTTCAATTTGGAATGTTATACATTAGATCATCATTGCATATCATATTTTATTGCATTTTGGTTGATCCAGAAATTTCATGCAACTCAAGGACCCTCGGAGGGAGTTGCAGATTTCGTTATTTTCATATTTGAGTTTTCTGAAATTTTGAAAATAGGATCATTTGATTTGATTTATTTTATCTTCAATTATTTCTACCATAAAAATATGAGAGAGGGAATAAAATGACTTT
>NW_025276914.1:0-1277 GCF_018294505.1 Triticum aestivum
TTTAATATGATAATCATATTTTACTTTCCATTGGTTGTTTGAACCTTTCTTGTGATCTATATGATCTAAGCAGCAATGTTCTACTGCTTATGTAAACTCCTCGGTGTACAAATCTGTCAGCAAGAACCTGTTACTATTGTTGATGACATTTCGGTAGCCACCGATGGACGAGAACTTTGCCCAATGGTCCGCCTCGTTCAACGAGCAGGAAAATGGTTCTCTTCGTCCCTCGCCCTTGGTACCGACATTGTTGACAACAAAACCGACAGGCTATCCTCTGATATACCTTGTTATCTTGACCGTGCAAATATTAGCGCCTTCCTGCTTTTAACCCACATGGTGGGCCCATAACCCACCGTTCCACAGGATCGAAACCTGACTCTCCTGTACACCCTGTTGTCAGCGTTATTCCTCGTGCTTGACTTTGTATGTAATTCACGGGCCACTTGCCTGTTGATCTATTCTGGTATCGGACACAATACTTATTCTCGTTGCTCTGAACCCCTTTCACACTCTGCTTCAGGCAATGAACGATTGCCTATCCGCTTGAAACCTCTTATTACACCGTCTTACTTTGCTTTCGATGTGTGTCATTTGTTCAACTCGAGAGCTACTCATATGTTTATTCCTGGGATACCCCAGATGAATCTCCCTTATAACATCCTATCATTGTAGAGCTGCCCCTTACCTGTTCGTAAGTACGATGGAGTTCCCCGAAGAAAGGACGACAACTTCATCATGACGCTTTGGGAATAAAGAACTGAAGACATCAATGTAATGGGTCGACCTCTTCGAGAAGAGCTACTATGATCGAGAAGATCCGTTAGAATATTGTAACCAGAACTTTCCCCCTTGCTCCCCTCTTAAATCTCGGGACGAGATTTCTTGTAGTGGAGGAGAATTGTGACGCCCGGGTAATTAAGCTACAGTAATCCCCACTAATGTTGCCTCGTCACCTCGGTTACTGTGGATAAACTCGCGTTAGATCCGAACCCGTTCTAAAACAAAAATCAAAACAAGAGCAAAGATAAAAAGTTTCAAAACCAAAACTAAAAATTCTCGGGGGTTGTCTAAAATAGCTAACATAATTATGGTGGGGTGCACTAATTTTTGTAAAATGCTTTGGCATTTTAAATAATCTAAAAACAGAAAAGAAAATTAATAAAAGAAAAGAAAGAAGAAAAAAAAGGGAGAGGGAGGGGAAAACCCCCTGGCCCAGCCAGTTCCCCCACCCCACCTGGCCCCTGGCCTGGCCCAACTTCCCCCCCCCCTTTTGC
>NW_025276915.1:0-1277 GCF_018294505.1 Triticum aestivum
TTGTGTGGTGAAAACTTTAGTATTTATAATGTATCCTCGTTGTCGATGTGGGTTGATGACCTGTTGTATGTAATAAAATGATATGCCTGTGATAAACTTACTAAATTTATGAGCGGCTTTCGAGTTGCTTCTGTAAGTGAGTGGTGCGACGAGGCAAAAAAATATTTTCCGAATAGATAATTGTACGTGCATTGCAACAGGTTATCGGATGAGGCCAATCATCAACAATAGTAGTACACTATTTGTACTAGCTTCACATGCTTCGCGCGTCGTGCGGGTGTTTTTACTATAGCCATATTGTACTCAGCACCTCGAATCGTCGATACTAGTAGTACTATATAGTAAGTAGTAGGAGTAGTAGGGTGGCATGGGCCAAAACAAGCATTCACGTCCAGGAGTACGGCACACGCCACCAGCACGACTTCCATCTGACACCATATTTCTTGGAGTCCATGCTAGAGCAATCTCTTCAACCTCATTGTTTCTCTAACTCAGCCATCGCGCGGCGGGCGAGGTGGGGGTTTGCCGATAGTCGGTTTCCTCAACTGCAGTCCCACTTGTAAGGCCAACTCCAACACTCTATCAATATACGGATGTACTCTTCTTACCAATACAAAAACTTGCATCCATTCTACTCCCTCCGTTCTACTACCTCTGTCCTGGTTTATAGGTCCCCTTTGTAGTTTGTGTCAAATTTTGACTAAAGATTTAACTAACAAAATGTTAATGCAAGTCAAGAATTTTTTTCTCATTGGGTTCGTATTTGAACATAGTTTTCAAAAATATAATGTTTGGTGACATGCGTAAACATTTTGTTAGTTTAATCTATGGTCAAAATTTGGCACGAAATATAATGGGGACCAATAAACCCGGACGGAGGTAGTATTTGTCAAAATATATATGTATCTAGACATGTTTTAGTATATAGGCACATCCATTTTTAGACAAATGGAAGTCAAGTATTTTGGAACGGAGGGAGTACACACTAAATTTTTTAAGTTAGCACAACTAGTCTAATTCGAGAGCACAACCGAAGATTTGGTCGGATTCTTCCTCCTTTTGCCGACACGTGGGACATCCAGCATCCAGGTCGTGTCATGAAAGAAAATAGAGTCGTAGTTGATAAGTTGAAGCCACGAGATGTGCATCTTGAGTTAAACTGTAAATAGAATCTTACTACTCTTGAGTAACTCCAAAAGCGGCCACCGAAGATCTTTCCTGGATTTGTTTTTCATCACCAGCACGTCGAGGTGAAAGATGTGCAGGTTCAGTGGGTC
>NW_025276916.1:0-1277 GCF_018294505.1 Triticum aestivum
TTTGGTGTCACGGAACCCTGTTCACATCGTTTGGGGCTGTGAGCGAAACTCCGGCCGGATCTCCTCATGGATGGAACCCGAATAGGCGATAAACCTGGACTAGAGACTTGAGTGTTTAGGTAGGCCGTGGCCGACACCCACGTTGGGCTTCCGCTTGAAGGTTGCCGAGTACATGTCGTGTAAACGGCGGTAAGTGGTGAGAGCGTGTGTGAAGAAGTACACCCCTGCAGGGTTAATATGATCTATTCGAATAGCCGTGTCCACGGAAAAGGACTTCTGGGTTGCTTATATCAGTTCATAGACAAGTGAAAGTGGATACCCTAAAATACGCAAGATAAGCGTGAGTGCTATGGATGGCGTTCTCGTAGGGAGACGAGAGCGGATCCATAGTGGTGTATTGATATGGTGAATATGTGGACTCGTGTGCGCCACCTCAAAAGAGTCGCTTGCAGTCGTAGTTTAGGATAGCCACCGAGTCAAAGCTGGCTTGCTGCAGTTAAACCCCACCATCCCCTTTGTTGATAATGATGCATATGTAGATAGATCTGATGTAAGTCTTGCTGGGTACATTTGTACTCACGTTTGCCTATTTTATGTTTTTGCAGAGAGACTTCGGTCTCACTAGTAGTTTCGCGTGGACTTCGACGTTTAGCTTGATACCTCAGCTACGATCTTGTGCCCTCGGCAGGATCTGATAGATAGTCAGGCTTCTCAGCCTTTTTCATTTATAGATGTCTGTACTCAGACATGATAGCTTCCGCTTGTGCTTTGATTTGTATGCTCTGATTGTTGGGTCATGAGACCCATGGTTGTAATATCTCGCTCCTCGGAGCCTATTGAATAAAATACTTGAGTCGTAGAGTCATGTTGTGATGCCATGTTGTATTTGCACATATCGAGCATATTGTGTGTATGTTATTGAAATGCTTGGTATGTGTGGGATCTGACCATCTAGTTGTTTATCTTTAGTAGCCTCTCTTACGGGGAAATGTCTCCTAGTGTTTCCACCGAGCCATGGTAGCTTGCTACTACTCCGGAACACTTAGGCTGGCCGGCATGTGTCCTTCTTCGTTCCTGTGTCTGTCCCTTCGGGGAAATGTCACGCGATGAATACCGGAGTCCTGTTAGCCCGCTACAGCCCGGTTCACCGGAGTCCTGCTAGCCCAGTGCTACAGCCTGGATTCACTCGCTGATGACCGACACGTTCGATGCTGGGTCATGGATGCCTGTCCCTGTAAGTCTGTGCCACTTTGGGTTTACGACTAGCCATGTCAGCC
>NW_025276917.1:0-1277 GCF_018294505.1 Triticum aestivum
TGTTGTTCTGTTTACATGAATAAAACCTTATATGGTTACACACCCAATGAAAATGGTTCATTGGATCTCGATCGTTGTGATACACATATTCATAATATTGATGCCAAAAGATGCAAAGTTAATAATGATAGTGCAACTTATTTGTGGCACTGCCGTTTGGGTCATATCGGTGTAAAGCGCATGAAGAAACTCCATAAAGATGGATTTTCGGAATCACTTGGTTATGAATCATTTGATGCTTGCGAACCGTGCCTTTTGGGCAAGATGACTAAAACTCCGTTCTTCGGAACAATGGAACGAGTTACTGACTTGTTGGAAATAATACATACCGATGTATGCGATCCAATGAGTGCTGTTGCTCGTGGCAAGCATCGTTGTTTTCTGACCTTCACAAGATGATTTGAGCAGATATGGGTATATCTACTTGATAAAACATAAGTCTGAAATAGTTGAAAGGTTCAAAGAATTTCAGAGTGAAGTGGAAAAATCATCGTAACAAGAAAATAAAGTTTCTGCGATCTGATCGCAGAGACAAATATTTGAGTTACGAGTTTGGTCTTCAATTAAAACAATGTGGAATAGTTTCACAGCTCACGCCACCTGGAACACCACATCGTTATGGTGTATCCGAACGTCGTAACCGCACTTTATTTGATATGGTGCGATCTATGATATCTCTTTACCACTATCGTTTGGGGGTTATGCATTAGAGACAGCTGCATTCACGTTTTAAAATAGGGCACCATCTAAATCCGTTGAGACGACACTGTATGAACTATGGTTTAGCAGTAAACCTAACCTGTTGTTTCTTAAAGTTTGGGGCTGCGATGCTTATGTGAAAAAAGGTTTCATCCTGATAAGCTCGAACCCAAATCGGAGAAGTGCGTCTTCATACCCAAAGGAAATTGTTGGGTACACCTTCTATCACAGATCCGAAGGCAAGACATTCGTTGCTAAAATGGATCCTTTCCAGAGAAGGAGTTTCTCTCGAAAGAAGTGAGTGGGAGGAAAGTAGAACTTGACGAGGTAACTGTACCTGCTCCCTTACTGGAAAGTAGTTCATCACAGAAAACTGTTTCAGTGACACCTACACCAGTTAGTGAGGAAGCCAATGATAATGATCATGAAACTTCAGATCAAGATACTACTGAACCGCGTAGATCAACCAGAGTAAGATCCGCACCAGAGTGGTACGGTAATCCTGTTCTGGAGGTCATGCTACTAGATCATGATGAACCTACGAACTATGAGGAAGCAATGATGAGCCCAGATTCCAC
>NW_025276918.1:0-1277 GCF_018294505.1 Triticum aestivum
GGGTTCATCAATCGTGGAAATCGCTCTGGGTCCCCAAAACGATGAGTAATAGTCCACGAAACGGACAAGAATCGGCCAAATATGTGAGTGTTGATGATCGACACGTAAACGCACCCCGAGGTTCGTCAATCATGGAAATGACTCCGGGACCCCCAAACAGAGTAATAGTCCAAGAAACGGGCGAGAATCAGCCCGAACTGTGATTGTTGATGACCGACACGTAAGCGCGCCTTGGAGTTCGACAACCATGGAAATCTCTTTGGGGCCCAAAAACGGTGAGTAATAGTCCATGAAATGGGCCAGAATCGGCTAAAACCGCGAATATTGACGACAGACACGTAAACGCACCCGGGGTTCGACAACCATGGAAATCACTCCGGGACCCCAAAACAGTGAGCAATTGTCCATGAAACGGGCCAGAATCGGCCAAAACTGCGAGTGTTGATGACCAACATGTAAGCACACCTTGGAGTTCGACAACCATGGAAATCGCTTTGGGACCCCAAAACGGTGACTAATAGTCCATGAAACGGGCCAGAATCGGCCAAAACTGCAAGTGTTGATGACCAACACGTAAGCACACCTTGGGGTTCAACAACTATGGAAATCGCTTCGGGACCCAAAAATGATGAGTAATAGTCCACGAAACGGGTCATAATTGGACAAAACTGTGAGTGTTAATGACTGACACATAAACACACCCCGGGGTTCATCAATCGTGGAAATCGCTCTGGCTCCCCAAAACGCTGAGTAATAGTCCACGAAATGGACAAGAATCGGCCAAATATGTGAGTGTTGATGATCGACACGTAAACGCACCCCGAGGTTCGTCAATCGTGGAAATGACTCCGGGACCCCCAAATAGAGTAATAGTCCAAGAAACGGGCGAGAAACAGCCCGAATTGTGATTGTTGATGACCGACACGTAAGCGCGCCTTGGAGTTCGACAACCATGGAAATCTCTTTGGGGCCCAAAAACGGTGAGTAATAGTCCATGAAATGGGCCAGAATCGGCTAAAACCGCGAATATTGACGACAGACACGTAAACGCACCCGGGGTTCGACAACCATGGAAATCACTCCGGGACCCCAAAACAGTGAGCAATTGTCCATGAAACGGGCCAGAATCGGCCAAAACTGCGAGTGTTGATGACCAACACGTAAGCACACCTTGGAGTTCGACAACCATGGAAATCGCTTTGGGACCCCAAAACGGTGACTAATAGTCCATGAAACGGGCCAGAATCGGCCAAAACTGCAAGTGTTGATGACCAACA
>NW_025276919.1:0-1277 GCF_018294505.1 Triticum aestivum
CACTGGATGTCTTCTGGCCCCAAAAATCCTCAAAAAATTTCGCTATGTTTTGACTCCGTTTGGTATTGATTTCCTGCGATGCAAAAAACATGCAGAAAACAACAACTGTCACTGGGCACTATGTCAATAGGTTAGTACCAAAAAATGATATAAAATGACTATAAAATGATTGTAAAACATCCAAGAATGATAATATAACAACATGGAACAATAAAAAATTATAGATACATTGGAGATGTATCAGCATCCCCAAGCTTAATTCCTGCTCGTCCTCGAGTAGGCAAATGATAAAAATAGAAGTTTTGATGTGGAACGTTGCCTAACATGTTTATCACATTTCTTTTCTTTATAGTGTGGACATTTGGACTTTTATATGATTCAAAGCAATATTCTAGTTTTGACATGAAGACTTTAATACTCAAGCATACCAACAAGCAACCATGTCTTTCAAAATATCAACACTACAGCAAGTTATCCCTAGCCCATTATGCTCAATCATTGATTCATTCATGAAACACACTCGAATATTAGCTACACGCAATGCTCAAATACGATCATAGTGCCCCTTGGTTTGTGCTTTATAAGAGAAGATGGAGACTCAAATTCAAAATAAAAATTGCATAAGTAAAAGAAAGGCCCTTCGCGGAGGGAAGTAGGGATTTGTTGAGTTACGAGAGCTCAAAGCTTAAATTGAGAGATAAAAACATTTTTGAGAGGCATACTTTTCCCACCAACGAAAACGACTTAGAGCTCCCAACACTTTCCATGCTAGATACATCATAGGCGGTTCCCGAACAAAAAATAAAGTTTATTCCTTTTTCCACCATTACTTTCACTTTCCATGGCTAGCCGAATCCACGGTTTCCCTCCATACCAACACTTTCCAAGGAATTTATTATTTGACAACATAAAGTAAATTCATTTTTCATTTCGGGACTGGGCATCCCTAATACCTTTGACGTACTCTCGTGCAATGACAAGTGAATAAACAATCATCGTGAGATTAACACATCTAGCATGGAAAATATTGGCTACCCCTCACCGCCTCACGAGCGGTAGAGCACACAAAAGAGAAATTTATTTTGAAAATTTGAGATGGCACATGCAAATTTTCTTAGAACGACAAGGAAATACCGCATATAGGTAGGTATAGTGGACTCATATGGCAAAACTGGTTTAAAGGATTTTGGATGCACAAGTAGTGATCATACTTAGTGCAAAATGAAGGCTAGCAAAAATATTGAGAAGCGACCAACCAAAAAGCGAAAAATCTCGTA
>NW_025276920.1:0-1277 GCF_018294505.1 Triticum aestivum
GTGATACTTCTCCCCATCACCATTCTTTCTTGGTCCCCGTGTTGTTTCTAAAAGGAATACCGACCAATGGTCTGTGGTGTGTGAATTCTAAACTTCTAGCAACCCTATTGCTTTGAAGTTATTGGTCTATAGTTTCATTCTACGTCTATGGCTTAATGAATCATCATTCGAACATTGATTGTGCTACCTAGCCCATATTTCGGGTGCACATTTCAACCAATGTTTAACTGTGTATGTTTTCCTCGAGCATACATCATTAAGTCATTCGATCTAGCTAATGTTATCTCCTTGTTCACATAGTGGTGGAAATCCATCTTTTGGAAATCTCAATGGATTGTCGCTGAGTCAATCAGTCACCTCCTCACCTCTCCTTGATGTAATGGTGAACCCAGGTCCGGAACTCGCATCCATAGTTCATCTCCCGAGAATCTTCGATGTCGTTTCGACAATTTGTGTTGCACCTTTCTTCTCAGGCCTCCTAAGTCTGAGTTATCCTCACACCAATCAGATCTGAATCTCGGTCAGATATGATGGTTGGAACATATTTCCAAGAGTTATAACATTGGCCTATTTATGACCCGGTAAGGTGATGATACCCAGCACACCTGGCGGGAGGACCTATTGTTATAAGTTTTCCCTTTTAGCAAGGTTAGCTGTTCTTCCATGAGGAAATTGTAAGACTTATTCTATAAGTTGTTCCTGATGGATCCTTTTTGTTTCCAAAGTCTGATCTTCACCTGTTGACCATGTCAATGCTATCTCGAAGCATGTCTATGGTACTCCGATTTTCAACAGGAACATTTGAAGCCCAATGCTAAATATTTCCTGCTCAATTATCCAAACACCGTTGTATGGGTAATGTCATGAAATTTCTCTCCCCTACCTAAAGAGTTTCTACATTATATCCTGTCATGAATATCATGCTCAGCTTGTCCTTGGGAAGGATATAACCTTGAAATATGTGTTTAAACACATTTTCCTTTCCATTCTTCTGTTTAATCTGATAATCATATTTTCCTTTCCATTGTGTGGTTTAACCTTTCTGGTGAACTATATGATCTAAGCAGTAATATTCTCCTGCTTATGTAAACACCTCGGTGTACAACTCTGTCAGTAAGACCCTGTTATTATTGTTGGTGACATTTCGGTAACCACCGATGGACGAGAACTTTGCCTAATGGTCCGCCTCGTTTCAACGAGCAGGAAAATGGTTCTCTTCGTCCCTCGCCCTTGGTACCGACGATGTTGCTGACATATAACTGACAGGCTACCCTCTG
>NW_025276921.1:0-1277 GCF_018294505.1 Triticum aestivum
ATGACAATGGTGGATTTCAACAATCTTGGTTACCTTGACGAACCATTCGTCCTAGCGAAAGATGTCGCTCAGGTTTTCTATGTGAAGGACATGAGTAGCAAACCGAGGAAACGGAAAGATAAGAAAACGATCAGTGCATCATGCGATGATCCAAAGCGCCACATTGTTCTTTCAGGGAAAAGAAACATCGTGGGAGTGGAGGACAAGACAGACATGTCAGAAGATTATAATATGTTTGCTGAAATTCCGCCCTTCAAAGTGAACACCGACCCAAGCATTAAGTTAAATGATGAGGATGCTCCATGGATACGGCACAATCGTAAGCAAGCAGGGACACAAGGGAAGAAATGATGTGTAATAATTTATTGTATCAAACCTTTTGTCAAACCTTCAAGGGGTTTTAAAATGAATTAGTTTTATTTTTCTGATTTTTTTGATATATAATTGTATTTTTAAGATTTGAAAATGAAGAAAAAAACAGAAGAAAAAATTAAACAGAAGAAAAACATAAGAAAAAAGGAAAAACAGAAGAAAAAAACAGAAGAAAAAAGGAAAAAGGAAAAAGGAAGAAAAAAACAGAAGAAAAAGGAAGAAAAAACAGAATAAAAAAACAGAAGAAAAAAGGAAAAACAGAAGAAAAAAACAAAGAGAAGAAAAACATAAGAAAAAAGGAAAAAGGAAAAAAGGAAGAAAAAAAGAAAATATGCCACCTACTGGGCCACCACGGCCTGAATACGACTAGAAACCCATTAACGGGCCAGGATTCAAGCCCGCAGAAGGCCCAGTAGGCCCACAGGCACACAGTGACAGAATAGGCCCGTAAGCCTGCATTTGAGAGGAGCTCGAAGTGGTAAGCGCAGCCGCGCTTATAAACCACTGTCGAAGCCTCTCGGCTAGCGAGGTGGGACTAAACATCCCACCGCACCGCGCCAGTTCTAGCACAGCCCTTTAGTCGCGGTTGGGGAGGCGGACCGCGACTAAAGGATACCTTTAGTCGCGGTTGGGGTGGCGGGCCGCGACTAAAGGGTCTTTCTGCGCGGGAACGGAGGCGGCGCCAAAACCCTTTAGTCGCGGTTGGGGAGGCGGACCGCGACTAAAGGGCACCCTTTAGTCGCGGTTGGGGTGGCGGGCCGCGACTAAAGGGTACCTTTAGTCGCGATCCGCCTCTCCAACCGCGACTAAAGGTGCGTCCATAAATACTGCACTTAGCAGTTTTGCCACTTCCCATTCTGCTCTCTCTCGACGCCGAAGCGCTGCCCCGGCCGACGCCGACGCCG